>NC_056523.1:175035871-175049099 GCF_019175285.1 Sceloporus undulatus | reverse complement strand
ATCAGGGCCAGCCTGGAAGAAGAGGCCCCTCCCTCCATAACTGTCATCTTCCGGCCTCTGAGGGAGTTGACCAGGCAGGCCCAGCTCCATCAGGGCCAGCCTGGAAGAAGAGGCCCCTCCCTCCATAACTGTCATCTTCCGGCCTCTGAGGGAGTTGCCCAGGCAGGCCCAGCTCCATCAGGGCCAGCCTGGAAGAAGAGGCCCCTCCCTCCATAACTGTCATCTTCCGGCCTCTGAGGGAGTTGACCAGGCAGGCCCAGCTCCATCAGGGCCAGCCTGGAAGAAGAGGCCCTTCCCTCCATAACTGTCATCCTCCAGCCTCTGAGGGAGTTGACCAGGCAGGCCAGCTCCATCACGGCTAACCTGAAGAAGAAGAGCCCTCCCTCTGGTCCAGGGGTAGGCAACCCTTTGGAGCCGGGGGCTGGGTTGCTGTCCCTCAGACAACTAGGGGGCCGAAGCCAAAAAAATAAATAATTAAATAATTTTTTAAAAAATTAAATAAATAAATAAACCAGGCCAACTGTAGGACAAAATTTTCAAATGGAGGGCACTTTTTAAATAAAAAATGGAGGACACGCAAAAAAATTTGCTGATTTTTAAAAAAATGTTAAGATAAATGCATTTTTCTGAGGCTTCTATAGACAATTGCCCCACTATGCCCCTCGCGCGAGACACCAAAGGCCCCGGTGGCAATCGGCGGCAGGACCAGGCTGGGGCCGGTCCCAAGGCCTCGCCGGGCCGCATCCGGCCCGCGGGCCGCAGGTTGCCTACCCCTGCTCTGGTCCATCTGCCTTGGTCCAGGCCTCAGAGGGAGAAAAGAATGCTGGACCTGATCCCCACACACACATACCATTCCCTTCCCCTTTTGTGTCGTGTCTTTTAGATTGTAAGCCTGAGGGCAGGGAACCGTCTATTATCCCCTCTGTTCTAAACCGCCCGGATTCCTAGTGATTGGGCGGTATCTAAATAAATCCTATTATTATTATTATTATTATTATTATTATTATTATTATATTTGTCATGTTGTTTTATATTGCATTGGTTTTTGTATTTCTGTCTGGATAATTTGTTTTACAGTCATCATGTACAGTTTTATATTTGTATTACTCCTTCCTTACCATGTGTGATGTGCAGGTGCATGGGTGTATGTGTGTATTAGATTGTACACCTATGGCAAGGCTGACTGGATTTTGTTTTTGTTTTCCTGTTCTTTTACCTGTAAAGCACCATATACACTGATGGAACTACATAAATAAATAAATGACGATAGTAGGGTTGATAAAATACATGTTCACTTATGGTATTTTTCCTCAAAGTACACACACGCATGCATGGACTAGCCAGGTGGGCCCATGAGGAGGAGAAGAAAATAAAGAGCTAGGCAAACCCCATTGTTAGGATTGACCTCAAAGTATACAAGCTTTCAAGTTAAGCCTGTGCAGTCCAAAATATTTCAGGTGGGGACTGAGAGAGAGAGAAAAAACTCCAACACTTCAGTGACATTTTGGATGGTCCTGCTAAGAAATGTTTTCGTTGTTGTTGTTATCCACCCTCAGGTCAGTCTTGACCCATGGTGAACCTGTAGATTAGACATCTCCAAGACTCCCTGTCCTCCACTGCTCTGCTCAGTTCTTGGAAATTCATACTCATAAACTCATTAACAGAGTCCATCCACCTTTCCTAGCATTATTGTTTTTTCCAATGAGTCATGCCTTCTCACGATGTGGACAAAGTATGACAGACTTAGTTTAGTCATCTTGGCTTCCAAAGAGATTTCTGGCTTGATCTGTTTTAAGACCCATTTGTTTGACTTCTTAGCTGTCCATGGTATCCTCAGCATTCCTCTGCAGCACCACATCTTAAATTAACTGATTTTCTTCCTGTTAGCTTTCTTAACTGTCCAGTTCTCACATCCATACATGGTGATAGGGAATACAATGGCTTGTATGATTCTAACTTTCTTGCTCAGTTGTATGTCTTTCCATTTTAAGATCTTTTCTAGTTCTTTCATAGCTGCCATCCTTATTCTTAGTCTTCTTATGATTGCTTGACTGCAGTTCCCATTATGATCAATGTATGATTCAAGGTATGAAAACTCTTTTGCTATTTCTATTTCCTCATTGTCTGGGTTGAATTTATGTAGATCCTCCATGGCCATTGTTTTTGTTTTCTTTACGTTTAGCAGTAAGCCTGCCTTTGCACTTTCTTCCTTAGCCTGCCTTAGTAGTTGCTCTAGGCCTGAGATGCTTTCTGCTAGTAGTATGGTGTCATCAGCATACATTACATTAGTAATATTTCTTTTCCTGTTTTCACTCCTCCTACCTCTGTGTTAAAGCCTGCTTTTCATATAATATGTTCTGCATAAATGTACTGCTCTGTTATAGCTTACATTCTCTATGTACTTTCTCTTGAAATATTTTTTAAAATATCAAACCTCTTTGGATAGTGTGTTTTTATGTGAGAACTGCATTGGGAAACTCAGGAACTGTGAAATCATATATATATATATATACATGCAGCCTTGATCCTTTTATCTGGGAGGTGTAGATCATGTCACTTAGTACTGACATTTGCAAAGTTCAAATTCCTTGAACATCCCCAGGTTCTAAGACCCTCCACGTGATGGAGAGTGTGGAAGTTCTAGAGCACATGCATGTATTGCATTCTGGAGGGGCTGAAAGCACTCTCTAGATGCAACTACATCACTTGTGATATTGGAAACCTCCATATTTTTGGACTACAGCTTCTGGAATCTTCTACCTGATGTGGCCACTGGCCATACAGGCTTGGTGAATTTAGGAACTGTAATCCAAAAATGTACCCCCCCCCCAATATGTGCACTGTTGTCAAATAAGTAGGTAGAGGTCATTGTGTGATATTTTGTCTCTGCCCTCCCAGAATCCTTCTTTTCTCTCTCTTAGCATCCTTTGTATCACTTGCCCTGCAAAAACCATTTTTCCAGCTTGAAAGTTCTCTCTGTGCCTGTTGCTTTTTAATTTTCCCCCAGTGGGAGGAAGAACCAAAATATGAGCAAGGCTGGCGGCTGCACCGGTGAGTGAACGAAGATCCTGCGGCTTCCCACGCAAGCGACATTCTCTCTCTCTCTCTTTTAAAGAAGCCAATTTGATTCACTTTTCAAGGAACAGGTTTTCATGCTTTGTGCATTTATTTCCTAATTTTATTATGCCATTTAATTAGATCATGCACATTGGTTTTATTGTTAAAACATGTCCTTGTTTTCTTTATAACTGGGTTTCATGGCACTACAGGGACCTTTAGGAAAATATCACATGAGCTGCATTCCAGCATCCACTCTCAAAGATGGGCCTAGATGGGAGGGGACAAGGCTGCCGCTGAGCCATAAATCTAGTCACAGATGGAAAAAGCAGAACATTATTTGCAGCATGCCGAGTATCTGGCAAATTCCGGCAAGGGACTTAGGTCCCTTGGAGCACTTAATTTACAACAGTGGGAAGAACGGGGCTACTACTATGCTGTAACCCCTCTTGGAAGGACACTGAAAAGTTGTGTGCAAGATTCCATTTTACTGGCTGACAACATTGAGAGGGGCTCCCTGGAGACACCATATTTCATGTTGACCTGAAATGGCTGCGAAATTTGTGTTTCTCCTGTTTCTGATCCTCAGGTCAAGGGATGCTCTATGACCTAGTGCTACAAGTGTGTGTGTGTGTGTGAGAGAGAGAGAGAGAGATCCTATGCCCAAATGCCTCCTACGTCCATTCTTCCCAGTTGAGTTTTTCTTGGAATTTCCTTGCGGAAGAGAGCCTGTCCTGTAAAGGAGCCATTTCCCGCATCCTGTTCAAACCCCCTCTCCCCAGGGGTCACCCAACATGATCAGATTAGCAGCCATATGCAGAGTGTGCATTCTTAGACTGAATGAAGCTGAAGGCAAATGGGATATGGCTGGAAATTTTCAGGGAGGGGAGATGTATGTGCATGGGTCTGCATATATGAGTGGGGAGCAATTGGAAAAGAGATTGCTTGCTCCATTCGCTTTCTCGGGAGTATTTTGTGCCTGTTTGCCAGGGCGGAGAACCACAAACATTTGACCAGCTGTTTCTTGAGTGATGGCAGGGCAAAGGAGATTTGAAACTTCAGGGATTATCTATTTTGCACAGGTATTGGGTTCTAGCAAGGCTCTGAAGAATCTGGTCTCTGACTCATTTAGTGATGGATAACATCAGATTAGTGAAGGACATACATATCAAAGTTGTTTCCATGGATTTCTGTTTTTCACCTCCAACTCTGTCCTGTGTTTGTTCCATGAAGGTTTCTTTCTAAACAGTCAGTATAATCTGCACATATTTGTGTGTGCATCTTCCCCCAAATGGATGCAGTAATGGATGTATCACTCATGTTCTTACTTAAGCATGTTGGGGTGCATTTTAAAAAGGTACACAGTGGGTTTGTGTGTATGTGTTTTTCCCCCCATATATGTGCATGTTGTCAACATACATTTTTCCTTTGCAAAAGCCACAGCAAACCTTAAAAAGTATGGGTTTGCAGCAATAAATGGCATCTATTTTCATGTTCCAGTTCCTGGAAATCAACACAACAGATCCCTTCCATGGCGATTTCCAGGAATTGTAAATTGAGTAAATCAGTTTTTTAAAAAAAATTGAGAGTGTCAGTTTCTTATACATCTTCACCTCAGATGGAAGGTGTTTAGAGAGGACATGGTCAAACTAGATTTCAATCAGAACTTGTAAAAGCAATTTTTTTTCTTCGAATCTCCCTGCCAACTTGCGTCAGTGGCTGTGCTGGCTGTATATTTATGGGTGGGAGTTGTAGTTCAGATAACTTTTCCAAGTTCTGATCTGAATACTTCTGCATTCATGCTACAGAAGCTGTAATTTAGATATTCCTATTAGATGTACTAAAGCAAAAATAGGAGCCTTTGACAATCTGGCTTGTAAAAGCCACAGAGGTCCTTTGGAGTTGACTCCCAGTGGGAGCTCATTTGAAATTTGTCCTTGATGGGTTTCAGATGTTTGGGTTAGAGGGAGTAATTCACAGAGCATAATTTATATTCTTTTTTTTTCCTTTTTAAAGAAGGGATCTGTTGTGTTGATTTCTTTTGATGACAGGGCAAAGTGGTAGTGGAGGGATGTGTGGCTTCCAGTGGAACTGCAAAATATAATTTTGGGGTAGTTGAGTTTCCATCTTGGGTTGCTGCCAGGGAAAGGTCAGGAGGAATGGAGAATGTGCTGCTCTTGCTATAGTTAGAAAAAGAGCAGGTAAAAATAAAGGTTTTGTCATCGGCAGAAGATTTTTAGGGACCCCTCCAAGAAGGCAACCTCAATTAACCATTCTGATGAAAGGCAAGGGCAAGGCAGTTTATAATCCAAATCTAATCAAATTATTAATATGAGGCAAAGGAAAAAAATAGAGATGTCCATTATCACTGACCTGGCATAAGTCTCTCCTGCTGCATATTTCCATTCCATTGAGCTCTTTCAATTCCAAGCTTCAATTGTTGCATTTAAAAAAGTTATTTACTCCTGTTGCTTGTTGCAATGTTTGACAAGTAATTTGTTGCTATTACTAGATATACTGTGGAAAACTTGCATTACTACATGCATTGGCTGTTATTTATTCGAGAGAGAAAACAGTGGGTTGATAAGGAAATGGCATACAACTAAAAACTCGATCAAACTGATGCTAAATTTCCCTTAAAAGTACAGTTGGAAAGTAGCTAGAAGCTCTTGCTTCTTACACCAGTCAAATCACTTCAGTCTTACACTTCTGTTTCCTTAAAAATGTAAATTTATTATACACTCATGACCATGAAGTACCTAGTTACATGTAACTACATTACATCCAGCATGCTACTTGCAAGCTCTGCTTTAAACAGCAACAACAGCTGCAGCAGCAACAACAACATAGGATCCACTTGCCCCTTGGCAAAAGACAAATCCAACACAACAAAACAATAGCTATTTCTAGAGTTAAATCATAGGTCTAATCTGTACTGCAGAAATAAAGCAATTCAACACTGCCATGGCTCAATCCTATGTAATCCTGGAATTTGTAGCTTGTTGTGCTACCAGAGCTCTCTGATATAGAAAGCTAAATATCTCACAAAACTACAAGTCCCAGAATTCCAAAGCATTGAGGCATGGCAGATAAAGCAGTGTTAAATTGCACTGTTTCGGCTGTGCAGATTAGATCATGGAGATCTAATGTTGCGTAGTGATTAGAATGCTAAACTGGAAGTTTTGGGAGACACAGGTTCAATCTCCCACCTGTCTTACCTCATAGTGTTGTTGTGAGCCAAAAGCAAGGGAAGGATGCTATGGAGACCTTGAGCTCATTGGAATGAAGGTGTGATAGAAAGGTAAGTAATAAATAAATAAAGATAACATTGTTGCTTGTTGAACATTCCCATGACTGTACAAGGCCTCAGTAGCTCTTAGTCTACAAATTGGTTGAATAATACTATTTTTCTCCCAGATCGCATGGCATATAGGAAGGGAAAGATCTAGGAGCCTAGAAATAGTAATTTGTCTAAAGTGTTCACAGTAGAGAGAGACTCTTCACTGCTGGACAACACAAAAGAGCCATATCGACTCAGTGCTGAGAGGTCTTAGCACACAGTAGCACGGCCTCACTTGTTTTCTTGCAGTCAGCCCAGTTGCCACTGCTGTACAAAGAAGCACCATGCTCCACTAGAGGGCTCACAAGCCATTTGCATTTGCCACCATCAGTTGATTTCCTACTGGAAATCATATCCAGTTCAGAATGAAAATGGTTTTTTCTTCTTCCTAGGAGGAAAAGAAGGCTGCATTGCAATAGGGGATATTAGTTTTTCCATCATCGCCCTTAAAGCAATTATAAGTAGTGCTGCCCACCCACCCTCACTGCAACAGGACCAATGTGCTGATGATACCCAACTCGGTCTCCACCTCAGGCCAAGGAAGCTGCCATAGTTTGAAATGGGCTGGATTAGGACGAACCTACTGAAGTTTAATCCAAACAAAAAGAGGTTTTTCTGGGCAGCTGAAGGGTGAATCAGGGAGAAAGGATTCAGCCTTCAATGGATGTGGTTACACTTTGTCTCAAGATACAGTTTCACAGTTTGATAGTACTCCTGGATTCAGTCCTCAATCTGGCTTCAGGTTTCAGTGGTGGTCAGGAGTGCATTTACATACTTAACAGCAATGCACCAGCTGTATCTGTTCCTGGAAGTGTTTTGATCTGACCATGGTCATAGGTCTAATCTGCACTGCAGAAATAACGTAGTTTGACACTGCTTTAACTGCTATGGCTTAGTGCTATGGAATCCTGGGATTTTTAGTTTGTTGGGGTACCAGACAGGGAAGGTTAAACAGTTCACAAAACTACAAATCCCAGAATTCCATAGTATTGAGCCATGGTAGTTAAAAACGTGTCAAACTGTATTATTTATGCAGTGCAGATGCAGCCTTACTTGCATCTTGTTTGGCTTACTATGACATACTCTGTCTTTTAAAAATGCTTACAAATTTCAGTGGCAGAAATGCTTTGAAAAATGCTTAGAAATTTCAGTGCAGTGGATCTGAGTATTGGGAGGATTACAACATCCTTGCTGCAACCGTTCCAATGGATTTGGTCTGTTTCTGTGCATAATTCAAAGTGCTAGGTATGACATGCAAAGCCACATATGATCCAGGTCCAGGCTGTGTGAAGAAGCGTATCTTGCTATACAAGCCTGCCCAAGCTGCAAAACTTTCATGGCAGGCCCTTCTCTCTATCCTGTCTCCTTCACAAATATTTTTGAAAAGAAGAGAAGAGGGGGCCTTTTCTGTGGCTGCTCCCAGATTTTAAGACTCTCTTCCTAAGGAGCCTTGGTTGGCTCTGATTTGCTGCCTTTTTGTCTGTCAGGTGAAGACTTTTTATTCTAAAGGCATTTGGGAACTGACTACAAAAGAAAAAGAGATGAAAAGAGGGGGCGTTTCTTGGTGTGTTGCATTAGTGATATCCTTTGCTTTTGAATGGATATGCTTTAAATGGTTTTAATTTTACAGACAGTTTGATGGCTATTAAAATAGATTTTTATATGTTATACTTACATGCTTTTTTATCCTGTATGCCTTCTTTTCTTGTAACCTGCCTTGACACTTGGCAAAGAAAACAGGGTATAAATAAAGCAATATAATGTTGTTATAGTGGGTTGCACTACAGTACAAGCCAACATGACTGATCTGTGAACTCATCTGTTACTTAGGTTTGTTTCTTAAATGAATGCCAAGAACAGCTATCACAGAAATGTGTTCCCTTGCCCCTTCCCCATTAATGGACCTGCTCAGTACTGTGATCTGTGCCCGGAAGTGTATGGCAGCTGGCATATGGGACAGAATCTTTGGGGGCAAGGCCCATGAGAAAGAGCTTCTCAGAAGAGATCATCTGGGTTCCACCAATTGTTGCATTTTTGGCAGTCAGTAGGAATGGAAATAATATTTAGAAATATTTGGAAAGTGGTGAAAAACATGTTTCTTGAGCTTTGAGAATCGCCTGTTGAAAAAAAACCTTGGACTAATTAGTGTCTCTGCAATCTTAGCACTTATTCTATACAAAATTCACATACAGCTATTTTATTCAGAAACCAGCTTTTTCTGTTCTGGAAATTGCATTTTTCTGATGTAAAAAAAAATTTTGTGCAAAAAAATGTTATTTTCTGGGTGCACAATTGCTGTTACCTGTGCAGAAAAAGCTGGGGTTTGCACTCTCCTCCCAAAAAAAGTGTTGTATGAATATTTTGCACATAATAAGTCCCCATGTACAGCATTTTCTATGCAGGAAGTAGCATTTTCTGTGCAAAAATAATATTTATATGCAGAAATATTGCATTCTAAGCAGAAAATGCTGTTTGCTATACAGAAAATGCTCTTTTCTCGGCAAAACAACCGCATGTGAATTTTGTGCAGAATAAGGGGCTCGAGTGACCAGCCACTAATGCTAGCCTGGGGGTGGAGTCGGGGTGTGGCATCCACATGTCACATGGCCCAATTCCTCCCCTAACAGTATGACACTGTGCGCTACCCCACATGGTGTGTCACATCACGGGGCTCCTCTGGCCCTGTGTCAACATGATGCATTGCCAAAGGAACATGGAAAAGCCGTGTGCTGGCAGCTATGGTGCCCTTTCCAGGGTGCAAAAAGGAGCTGCTTTTTGTGGCTCCTTTTTGAGCCATGGAAAGGAGATACAGTATTGGGACCATGGCATGTGGTTGCCGCAGCGCTGATCTGGTGCTAAAAGGGGCAGTTGCAAGCTGCCCCTTAGGGGTCGTTCGTCGAGCCCCTAAGTTCTCAGTTGTGCACAGTTTTGAGACTTTCTCACAGCAGGAGGAAAACATTATAATTATTCACTGCTACATTCAAGAAGAAAATTACAAAGAATTACATCCCTAGACACCAAGGAGAGTTCAATTTATAGTATTTTGTGAGTTTTTCGGGATATGTAGCCATATTCTAAAAGAGTTTATTCCTGACGTTTCACCAGCATTTATGGCTGGTATCTTTAGAGAATGCTGGCATGGAAGAGAGTTTGATATATATATGTACTGTGTGACTCTGGGTAGGGAGGAGTGATTTCTATGTTAATCTCTGAATAGCAGACACAAAGCCTCTTTGTATATCCTCCCACCCTGAGGCCTGGCCATCAATAACAGAACAATACACAGATTAATATGGAAATCACTCCTCCCCACCCAGAGTCACACAGTATATCCATATCCAGCTCTCTTCCATGCCAGCATTTTCTGAAGATGCCAGCCACAGATGCTGGTAAAACATCAGGAAGAAACTCTTCTAGAACATGGCTACATAGCCTGAAAAACCCACCAAAACCTAGGATGTTGGCCATGAAAGCCTTCGACTTCACATAGTTCAATTTCACTGCAACTTTCCTAAATATTATTATTGAACAATGTTTGACAGTTGCTGCTGTTGCTGCAGCTGTTGAGCAGCTGATGGCTGTTTTTGATTATTTTAATCATGTTTCACAGTTTTACATTATTGCACATTTATGATAATCCACAGAAAGGCTTGTGGCACCTTAAAGATGAGTGAACCTTATTTTGCAGAAGGATGAGGATGAGGAGTTGGTGCCTTGATTAGATTTTATTAGATTAGCACTGTCCTTCCAGTCCAAAAATCTAGTATATGTGCTAGAAAACTAGTTCCTCTACACTACATTGTCTGAAATGCAGAGATCATACGGATTCTCATCCCAGATGCATAAATATGCAACAAGCTTCCTCAAACTCCAAACTCCCATTTCTGTAGAAGTTTGTGAACATGCAAATATTTTGCCCAACCTGTTCAAAATTCCTTTCTCTGCTGAGAAAGCAATTTCTCCTGAAGTTTACCTCTGGGGAGATTTATATCTCCTTGTTAGTTCCTATAGCAGGCCAGCTCAGAGAACAAGAGCCACATTCCACCAGTTGTTGTGCTCTATAGAGGCATACATCAAAGCCATCAAGCAGCCAACCATCTCCATCTTTCTAATTACTCTACAAATAAGGGTATGCCTTGGATGGGAAAAAAACAAACAAACTATTCCACTGTGTCTGAAAGAAGGCAAAAATGTTCTGCTTGGCATTGCCTTTTTCTTTCTAAGGTGTACATACTAATTAGGAATGGGGAGGATTTCATTGCAGCTTACTTTATTAGTCCAAATCTGTGAATGTCTTCAAAGAGTTCCATATGAAATCAATCCAAATGTGGGAGAAAATTAATCTGATAATTTGTGTATTCATGCCCAGGACTTTGAGTTTTTGGTCCATTTAAATAATGGGTGGGGGAATGTATGGTCCTGCAAGTGTTGCTGGACTGCAATCCTCATCCACTCTAGACATCATAATCAATAGCGAGTAATGCTGGGAATTTCAGTACAACAACACCTTGGACAGAAATATCTTTCCCACCCCTGTCTTCCCTAGACATGGCCCCAGGAGTGTGGACACTGCTCATCATGATAGGGTTTACGTGGGCTTTTCCTGCCCCCAGTTCTCATGGCCTCCAGCCTTCTGTTTTCAGACTGCACAGAGGGGCTGGATTTTATCCTGTTTAACAACAAGATAGGTAGCATTCTCCTATACCTGCAGCATGATACAGCATAAAAATTAAGCCACAATACATACCATCACAACCAGAAATACAAGAATTGCTTCCTGGAAGCAATAGCAAAGAGCAAAATGCAACCAGCACTTAAAAACAATGCCCTGGAAAATATCATTTTGGAGTACTGTAGTGCCATAGAATATACACAGGAAAGACCTTGGGGCTCTTTCACAACATACAGTTATGGCACTATGATTCCACTTTACAGTTGCCTCCTATATAACCCTTGGACCTGTAATTTGGTCAGAGGCCCTACACAAGATCTCTTGCTGGGGATTCAAAAGGCTCTTCCCTAAACTGCAAATCCCAGGATTCCACAGGATGTGGCAATGGCAGCTAAAAGTGGAATCATAGTGGTGCAATTGGGGAGTATGGAAGCACCTCCCCTCCCCCTTCAATTCACTAAATATCCTAAAATGATGAAACCAAGCACAGGACATTGAAACTGAGCATAATTTTCAGGCAGGCCTAGAAAGGAGTAAGTGATCCCCTAAGATAACCCACCTTTAAATCATTTAGAGTTTTAAAGGAAAGAATCAGCATCCTGAATGGAGCTTTGACTCAAATATAAATAAGGTATATCATCTACAGATCTATACTCACATTTCCTTCCTTCATTCCCTTTGCCCAAAATCCATGCCCCTTTTCAACACTGATTTATTTTTAAAGGAAAGAATTCATTTTCTATACATATTTTAGATTGCATGCATTCTTTGAATACATTCTCCTCATTCACTACAGGTATGCTTAGCAAGTGTTCTGTGGTGACTTGAAATGTGCACATTTTTCTATGTATGCTTTCAAAACATGCCCATTTTTATACATATTTTAAAAACATGAACATCTTGGGGAGGGAATTGGGTTTTCAAATGTCCAACAGCATATGGATTCCAGAGCACAAATCACATGTGGCCCACACTCAGTTTAAAAAGTGTGAGTTATGTCAAGAGTGCTTTCAAAATGCCATGTACATCTTAAACAGAAAGTTGGTGTAACTGATATAAGCTTGGAATTATGTCCTCTGATCTGTGTATACCAGGCATTAGTATGGTCGCTGCAGTTTGGACCAATTGAAATGTTTGGACTTTCCTCAAAGGCAGACTCCCATACAGTGGGCACACTGCACCAGCAAGATAGTGATCGACAAACTGGAGCATCCCATGGCTTGCCTGAATTATTCAGTGACAGTTCATGTACATGGATGTGCTGATGCAGATGCATGCACGTTACCGCTCATTGAATAATATGGGACTTGACTGTCCATGTTTTTCCCCACCAGAAGGGACCCAGAACTGAACCCCTATAAATGGTAAGGGTCCACTGTATTGCTAAAATGAAATATGGATGACTGAAGCCAAGTCCACCTTCCTTAGGAAATACAATTGCAGTTGATATGTCAGCCAGAGCAATAAGAAACACTTCAACCAACCAGCCAATGAACCAGTCACAACCACTGAAATCCTATGTTTCCAGGCATAGCAATGGATCAAGGAGTAGCAGATATGTACCTGATCTTCCAAAGTGAATGCAAAGGGATCTTGTAGAGCCTTTCAGACTAACAAAGGGAGTACGGGTTAAATGATCTCATATGAACCACCAGTGCCCCTCTATCTTGCTCGCATAACATTTCAGCTTGCTATCCCTCATCCACTCTTGAACTTCGGATACCATTTTATCACTGCTTTTCTATCATCAGATGATAAGACATAGAGATACAGCTCTGTGATCCCTGATTTGCAGTAGTATTTCATTCCAAACTGACTGAAATAAACATGCAATAAACAGCAACAAATCATTCACAGAATTTCCCGTGTTTATTGCCTGTTTATTCCCAGAATAATGGCACTTTAATCGCACATTGTGTGAAAATGTTAATCGTGATTGTGCAATTTTCACTGTTTAAACCCCCCCGATTTTCACCATGTGATAAAGTCCTAACAGATGCTTGAAGATATGAACAAACATCAGGACCAAAATGGAACGATATGCTACTCTATAATTCAACAGCCATGGGATAAAATAGCTGTTTCGCAGGAGAACTTTCTAAGTTTCAGCTGTCCAAGCAGGAAAGGAACAAGTGAAGAATGTTTTTTGTGGGTTTTTT
>NC_056523.1:175025386-175032871 GCF_019175285.1 Sceloporus undulatus | reverse complement strand
TATTTCCATGCTCACCAAGGATTGTAAATAAGACTACAGTACTGGTTCTCAGACTGTTGGGGAGGACCCTGGTGGGGCATGAAATGTGTTCAAGGGGGGAGTGGGCAAGACTTGGAGGCTCTGATTCCCCCTTCTCCTCTGCATCCCAAAGATTTTCTGTGGGTGGGGGGAGAGAAAGGTAAGGAAGGCACTTGGAGCCTCTCCCTGAGCAAGGAGGAGGAAAAGGAGAGTAGTGAAGCTCACTGGATCATGGCCTCTGGCAAAGTCCACCCTGAGTTGCTCCTCCTTTTCCTCCTTTCCTATGCTTTCACCCCCCAGATTCACAGGATGAGATATTGCTGTAGCCTCAACTAGCACACCCACTCTGTCCAGGGCACCCTGGATGCATCTGGCTCTGGCTGGGCCCCCTTGGAGGCAGAGGACAAGCAGCCTTGGTGGCTCTGCACTTGAATGAATGGCACATTGAACTGGCTGGCCATGAAGGAGTGGCGAAAGCACACTGCTTCCTGTGAGCTGTTGGAACAGATTGTGTGCCTGGTCTCACTGCTGTCCTGCGCCATCACAGGCCAGCCAGCTGGGGACTTCCACTCACAGGTAGAGGCATGTGAAAGCTGCTCCTCTGGTCCACTAAAATCGATAAAAATGAAACCTGCCAATCGCATACATTCTACAAAATACATATAAAACAATAGATAATAATGCAAGATAGAATTAGATAAAAAAAGCAGACAAATTAAATTAAATTTGTTTTAACAACAAATTAAAAAGATCAAATATCAAATATCAGATCTCAGATAACTATCGGATAAACAATCACACAATGCCTGGGAACTCTTTCCTGAACAATATAGCCTTCAACTCCATTTTGAAACTGGTTAAAGAAGTGATGACCCATGCCTGTGGCGGAAGGAGGTTCCAGGAATGAGGAGTAGCAAGTGAGAAGGGATGAATCTGGGACGGGGCAGTGGAAATCCTAGGCTGGGACAGCAGACCTTTACTACCAGAACTGAGGGTACGAGTGGGAATGTGAGGAGAAAGAAGTTCAGAGAAATAAGGAGAGCCAGCCCATGCAGGGCTTTAAAGTCAACAACAGGAGCTTATACTGCATACGGAAGGGGAAGGGAAGCCAGTGAAGGGATGATAATAGAGGAGAAACAAGCGGTGAGCGGATGTAAAAATGCGTGCCGTTGAATGCTGGATTATGAACAAAGAAGCCTTTGGGCAGCCATTGGAGGCACCAGGAGTGGAAGATTTGATGACCCACTGGACCAGCTTCCAAGAGGACCCATTTCTTTGCCTCTTACCCAAGCATTCTCATATGTATACTGTACTTCTCTCATACTCGATCACACTGCTTTTCACACTCTTTTTTTTTCACACGCTCACTCTCATAGGGATTTGTTCACACACATTCATTGACCCACTGACCCATTTCTCTGAGAGGAATTTCTTCCAGTCTCAAAAGGTACTACTACAAGAGAAGGACAGGCGAAGGGTGGTGAAAGAAGATTGGTTAGGGGTCAGTAGGATGAAGAAGGGAGAAGGAAGGTAATGGAAAGGAATATATTGAAAGAAAGGTCAGAATGGAAGTTAGAAGGTAGGGTAAAGAGTAGTGTATGAATGATTACGAAGGTAACGGAGGTAATGGTGGTTAATGTATCGATTGGAATGGTATTGTTGTATTGTTATATTGTATATTGTTGTATTGCTGTAAAGCGGTATGTCTACTTGTCTATATGCGGTATATTTATGTTGGTTTGAATGTGAAATAAAAATAATTTTTTTTAAAAAAAAGGTACTACTACAAACAATTCCTTCATCTTTTTGATTGTGCACACACAAGTGTCTCTCATGCTTAGTGCACACATACACATGCTCACTTTTTCTTGCTTGCTTTCTCCCTCATCTTAGCCAGTTAATTCTCTCGCACACACTCACAAATCATGGTCTCCCTCCCCCCCCCCCCCCCTCCCTCCCTCCCTCCCTCCCTCCCTCCCTCACAGACACTGGTTCACACACATTCTCAAATGCTCATACATGCTAACTCTCTCACATACACTCAGTAATGTCTTTTTTAACTCTCTCCCTTAGATGCATTCATTCACAGTGTCTCACATACAAATTTTGTAACGCTCAAACATGCACCCATTCAATAACAGTCTTCATCTTTTTTTTACATACTTGCACACACACTTGTATATACTGTACTCACATACACACAAGAGAATGAATGTTTCTGTGTGACTCAGTGTAAAAGAGCATGCGTGTGAGTGAAAGAAAGAAGGAAAGAGCATGACTGAGTGCCTGAGAATGACTGAGCATATCTGTGAGCACTGGTGTATGTGAGTGTGGCTGTGTGTGAGACAGTATGTGTAAAATTTATACGTATGTTAAGTATTGAATTTATTTATGTTCTAAATAAATATGTTCTAATTTGAATGATATTATTTCCTTATAAAATGTTAAAATATGAATACATTGCTTAGCTTTTTATCATGTTTCGTATGATAGATTTTCTGTATTTTAATGATATTTATATCATTAATATATTTATTCGTACATTACACTGTGCGGGGAGGGGGGGCAATACCCACTTGGAGTTTAGAAAGGGGGGGGTCACAAGGGTAAAATGTATGAGAACCACTGGTTTACAGTATCAATTCCAAACTCAGGCCTAAGGTCAGACTTGATTTTTAAAAATTAACAATTGGTTTTATTGAGCGATCCCTGGAGCTGAGACATCTTAGATCATAATGGAATCAATGGATAAGGCATATTTTTCCATACATCATCTGTCAACTGGTGAACACATAACATCACTCCAATGCCCTTTGCCATCTCAAGCTCTCTCCCACTCTTTCCTAGCTTTTCAGTCAACTTTTTCATAGTGCAAGGTTTAGCATAATGTGCCTATGTCCTTCAGTGGGTACCTGTCTGCACCTCTTGTAAGAGGATAGATTCCATGATCCTACTTCATTGTTTTGGGGCAACTCTTCCCAACCTTCTTTGGGTGACATCTCTTGTGATTCCATAAGAGTAATGTACCATATTTTTCCTTGTTGTTTGAGATAATGCATAGGCCTCAGCATGTTTTCAGACTCCAATTCCCATCATAACAAACCCTTGCCAATGCCATGTTAGTTGATATTGATGGAAGGTTGAGTCAAGCATGATTGACTAGAAGGCCACAGCTTCCTAACTTCTGCAACAATGAAAAACACAGTCCTCCTCGTCCGCCCGGTAATTTCATCCCTACTTATTCAGTGTTCAAGGAAAACATATATGCTTTCTCATTGTAGCAGCCATAATTTCAGGGTGGAAAATGCAATGGATTATGTTGTTATTCTCCCTCTCTCCCTTCCTCCCTCCCGCTCTTTTCTTCCCCATCTCTTTCTCACCAGCTGCATCCAACCTCCTACCTGAACCCCTTCACAGCCCTCTGTGGCATTTGACTAGTTGCCATGGAAACTATAATATCACAAACAGTGGATTATGACTTGGAGTGGGAAGGGGGGAACAGCAGGAAATGGGTTTCATGTAAATATCCCTAGCCATAAAAAAAAAAGGAGAGCAAAATGTGCATCTCTCTCTCTCTATGCTCTGCAAAGTGCTAGGCAACAGTGAAAACTGCTGACAGTGAAATGCTTTTCAAAAGAGAAAACTCTTGATGGTAGCCTGTTGGTTGCTCCTTATTCTCTTGACCCAGGACCCTTCTTTCAAAATAAATAAATATATAAGTAAATAGATTTATTTTTTTTTTAAAAAAAATGCCTCTTTGCATTAATCTCTCAGCAGTGCTTTGCCGTGTGCTTGGTTTTGTCCAGCAATGCTTGAGTTAAGGACATTCAAAAGGAATGAGTGGGGATTAATTAGAACAACAGATGCTTGCTGTGTTCATATTGACTTAGAAGTGCAATTAAAGTGGAGGCATTTCTATGTAGCTACCAAAGTGTAAGCCATCTCCCGCCTTGCATCCTGGGGTGAAGATGAGGATGGAAGAGTGGCACTCTTCCTTTGTCTCATGATTCAGGGCTGACACATGACACACAACGCATGCTAGAAGGAATGGGTGGCAGTAAGTGTGTGTCAAGAACAGAGCAGGACATATAACCCACACCTACAGCAGGTTTCATGCTTATCTGAAGCATGAACATCCATGCCTGACAGCAGAGTTAATAATTTAAATGAGCTGCTGTTTATTTGACTGTCATCAGGCATTTCTCCTGGGGCTTTCTGTTTCCTTTCTCCATTGAGTATTACATTTCTCCTAATTCCCTTTTTTCAGGACTGGCTACTGTGTTTCATTTCACAACCCTGGACAAAAATGTTCATGCTCCTTTTTTTTTTATGTGTGGCTGACAGGGTCTTTACAGAGCCAGCATGTCAGCTCTATGTTTTGTATCTTTCCATTTTGGGGCTCTACTAATATATTCCTTCTGATAGTGATCAAACAGTAGGTACGTTGTATCAAAGATAACAAATATTTTATTATGTACAGTCACAGGATCAGACCATCAAACAGAGGGATACTACTCCAAACAATGAGAAGTCTGGGGGTAGCATTCCAGGATTTATTTCACATGGATTAATGAACACAGTGTCCTGCTTACTTCTACTGAGGGCAGCACAGCAGGGGAATATGTGAATTGGCTCTGGAGGACAGGGCCATTCGAACCCAATTCAGGAACCAACAACTTGAAAGCAGTCACATACTGCAACACAGAGCTTTGACCTTAACAAAGACTCTGGATCTCCCGGTCCGTGGACTCGGCCCTCATAGAATCTCCCCAAGCTCTCCGGAAATCCCTGATAAATAAATCATAATTGTCCAATAGAGGTCTGTTCTGCCTAATTGAGGGGGTAGCCCACTGGGCTGCAGGCCCCAAGAGTAGGCTTATAAGAAAGGCAACCTTTACAGTATCTGTAGGGAAATTCTCTGCTCTCACCTTGATATACAGTCGACAGTCAGCCAAAAAAGCTTCCAGATGCTTAGGCTCTCCTAGGAACTTTTCAGGCAGTACAAAAGGTACTTTCCTCCGAGGAGGAGCAGGAGCTGCAGGTTGTGGTGGTTGCTGTCAGAGTTGGGCAAGCTGGCCTTGCAAGTTATTTACAGCTGCCACCAGCTGCATGACATGAGCAGCTAGCTGCTGCAAAGCCTCCATGAAGCCTGCCCAAAGAGATTTTGGGGCAGCCAACAAATTTGTCCTGCTCACCAATACTGAGGGCAGCACAGCAGGGGAATATGCCAAGGAGTAGTCCAGTCCAAGGGTCACACAATACCAGTCAGTCAGTCAGTCACAGCAAAGGGCAGAGGCAAGAGCATAGTGACACTCACAAAGCAAGCCTAAAGGTCAAATAATTTGAATCCAAGTTCAAGGAATACAAGAACAACAAGGTTGCAAGACTGGTTGTTGGCTGCAAAGAACCTTTGCAGCTGGAGGTCTTTTAAAGGGCCTGTGTTTCTCTCAGGTGAAACCTATTCGCTCTCCTCTTGGCTTCTAGCCTAGAAGACCCCCTCAAAGATTCCTTGACCTGCCTCTTCCACAGGTCCTAGCACCTGCAACCTAGAGTCCACAGAGTCTGTTTTTCCCTCAGCAGCATCCTGAGCCTGCTCTGGGACTGCTGGTCCAGGCAGCCCCAGATCTGACTCTGTCTCAGCCTCCACCACATCTTCAGAGTCTGAGCCCTCTGACTGTGCCTATAAATCACAGCCAGTGTCAGGGCAGTCCATGACACCCAGAGGCTGAATAGTGCCTTTGCGATATCTGTTTTATCTAGCAATATATTGAAACCAAACAACCACTTCTATTGAAGACTACAAAACCTATCTTTACTAGATTCCCTGAGAGCCACGGGCTGCACTTTTCCAGTCCCTGTCTTAGACCTACCTATTGTTGGAATGTACCCCAAGACATCTCCCAAATTAGAATTTGGTCCGTGAGCTACTTTTTGCTGACGATGCTGCCCTTGTTGCCCATACGGAAGCAGCTCTGCAGCGCCTCACATCTTGTTTTGCAACAGCTGCAGAACTCTTTGGACTGGAAGTCAGTCTGAAGAAAACGGAAATTCTCTACCAGCTGGCACCACAGGAAGAACACTACCATCCCCACATCACTGTAGGCACATCTATGCTTGGGTCCGTCCAGCAGTTCACCTACCTGGGAAGCATCATCTCCTCAGACGCCAAGATTGATAAAGAGATTGATCACAGACTGGCAAAGGCATATAGCGCATTCGGAAGGCTTCACAAAAGAGTCTGGAGTAACAAACACTTGAGGCGAAGCACAAAAATCAGTGTGTATAGAGCCATTGTACTGTCTATTCTCCTCTATGGGTCTGAAACATGGGTCATCTATCGCCAACACCTACGACTCCTTGAATGCTTTCACCAGCGCTGTTTACACACAATTCTAAATATACACTGGACTGACTATGTGACAAATGTTGCTGTCCTTGAGCAAGCAGGGATCACCAGCATTGAGGCCATGCTATTGAGGACGCAGCTGTACTGGGCAGGACACGTTTCCAGGATGGAGAACCATCACCTCCCAAAAATAATACTCTATGGTAAACTCGCCATGGGTCAGTGTAAGCGGGGCGCCCCAAAGAAGAGATACAAGGACTCCCTGAAACAACACCTCAGGCTTGGGCAAATCGATCACCAACAATGGTCCACCCTGGCCTCGCACTGGGAGGCATGGAGACGCACTATCTATGATGCTGCAGCCTTTTTTGAAAACTCACGCCAAACAAGTCTCAAAGAGAAACAACAACGCAGAAAGAACCACAACCCAGAAACATCACCCAAGGAGACTTTCTGCTGTGTTTTCTGCAACCGGACTTGTTTATCTCAGATTGGCCTTTTTAGTCATCAATGAGCTTGTAGAAAGCACGGGATGAGTCCTTCCTGAATCTTCGTTCGCGAAGTAAAGCCAGAGACCATATAGGCTATGACTTTTGTCTGCTCTGAGTTCTAAATCTTGATAGTTCACATGCAATTTTGCAATATTTTCACATGCAGATTTTGACTTCAACATTTGACCTTAAAAACCTGCAGAAACTGGAGCATGACACTGAAATTCACATGGTTTTGATTGTCTTAAGAAATAAAATGTAGATAATATAAATGTCTTAACTTCTCTTGTGACTCCCAGTACTAGTTGCTGATGCATGTCTACTGACAGACATTGTCAAATACTAATTGTTCCATGTCAGATACTATCAGATTCTAAAAGCTGCTGGGAAAATGTTGTATGGCATGGACTGAAAATAACATATCTGTTGAGTATTCCATTGTCTAAGCACTAAAAACTATCCAGCACAAAAATTCAGAGAGGAAAATTCGGAAAGTTTTTGTGATAGAATTTGTCCTAAAGGCTTCCATTCCCCCCCCCCCCCTCAAGTTTACATGTGCAGTTCACAGGCATACCGAAAAAAAGAAGTATAGGAGGGCTATATAACCCTCAGTTTGTGGACTTCTTATTC
>NC_056523.1:174926760-175022674 GCF_019175285.1 Sceloporus undulatus | reverse complement strand
CCTCCTGAACGCCTAATACCTTCCCTGAATTGCCAACACACACAATGATCGAGGGCAAGTTCATATTCGCTGAACCCTCTTTGGAGAAAAGATGGATTTAGCCCGATTCGGGAACCCTGGGTTAAGGGGCATTTCCGTGTGCAAGCCTCGACATGGATGTGACAGAATCAGGCCCAATATGAACTTCACGTGCAAAATTGATTCAAAACCGATGTAAAAGGTAATGTGAATGGCCCCAAAGAATATTAAGGAAGAAAGTGCAAAATCAGCATATGGAAAAGAACATAAAGAAAATAAAGATAATGACCACAGAGAATTTACACAAATTCAACCTAGACAGTGAGGAAATACAAATAGTAAAAGAGTTCTCATACCTAGGATCAAACACTGATCGGAATGGGGATGGAAGTCAAGAAATCATAAGAACACTAAGAATGTGGAGTGAAGCGGTGAAAAACTAGAGAAGATCCTAAAATGGAACTATATACAACTGAGCATGAAAGTTAGAATTGTACAAGCCATTGTATTCCCTATTACCATGTATGGATGTGAGAACTGGATAATTAAGAAAGCTGATAGGCAGAAAATCAATTCATTCAAAATGTGGTGCTAGAGAAATGTGCCGAGGACAGCCAAGAAATCAAACATGGACACCCATAAAGTCAAATAAATAGGTCCTAGAACATTTCAAACTAGAAATATCTCTGGAAGCCAAGATGACTAGACTAAGGCTGTCGTACTTTGGCCACATCATGAGAAGGCATGACTCACTGGAAAAAACAATAATGCTAGGAAAGGTGGAGGGAAGCAGAAGGAGAGGAAGGCTGCATGCTAGATGGATGGACTGTATAAAAAAGGTCACAGGAATGAATTTGCAAGAACTGAGCAGAGCAGTGGAGGACAGGGAGTCTTGAAGATACCTCATCCACAGAGTCACCATGAGTCGGGATAAACTCAAGGGTGGATAACAACAACAACATATCTTAGCAGGATGATCCAAAATGTACAGAATGTTGTACTTTTCTTTCTCTTTCTCACTCCCTACCTCCATCCCCTACATTTTTGAGACTGCACAGACTTAACTTGAAAGCTTGCATACTTTGAGGTCATTCCTAACATTGGGGTTTGCCCAGTTCCTGCTTTTCTTCTTCTTCTCATGCACCCACATGCCTATGCATGTGTATGTGTACTTTGAGGTACTTTGACATATCATAATTGAAAATATATTTCATCAACACCATTATCATCATGGATAACAACAACAAAAGACAAGTATAGAATTTGCAACGTCAGTGGATATAAAAGTATCTGAGATATTACACGGTGTTTTCCTTTGGATCGTGACAGCTCAGGGCTTGCATATTTCTCTTGACGCAAGAAGAAACGTCAGACAAAAAACAACTACTGAGCTGAGCTGAAACTGACCAGAAGGAATGTGAATTGCCCACAGCCGTATGATTCAAAGGGAATCAGGGTGGGGGCAATGCTCTTTGTAGGATCTTCTCACTTGACATGTCTGAATACAGATTTTCTACCTTTATGGAGTAAAGTTTATGCAATGCCATGACATAGCACAGTTTGAAAAGAGGGGAGAGGTAGAGGCAAGGAAGGATGTCAGTCATCCCACCCTCTCACCCATTGAGTCTGTCTATCCTGTTTCATACAAAATGTCTTTGTTTGCAGGGGTGGGTAGGAGAAATAAATTGGTGTAGTTCCCAAAATTGTTGTTCCCATTTCTGCACAAGTGTGAACTATTCTAGGAATGATGGCATAGGAATTAATTAATTAATTAATTAATATTACAATAGACAGTAGCACAAAAACCATGTGTGAACCTGCTTTTAGCCGTGTGACTTGGCAAGATGAAGTACCTAATCCTATGCCTGGAGCGATGGCACCAATGGAATTGACTATCTGACCCTGAGTATCATGTAAGTCTCTAATGCTGTCTTGCATGCAAAGAGGGAGGGAGGGAGCAAGAGATCAAAATGTGGATGGTGTTGCTGTCTCTAGACTCCCTCATGAGATTGGGGAGCATGTCATATTCCTCATCACCACCAGTAATATTATGGGTACAGTATTATGTTTTGAGCAGCCACAAAGGCAATTATGCAACCATATCTTGCAGAACTCTCATTATTGCAATTGATGTGTGGGCTGGATTGTGAAGGAAGGAAACCACAACACAGTGTTGCAGCTGGAGTCCTGGGGGATACAGTTTCTCTTCAACACACTACTCAAGGAAAGACATGGGGTCACTGATACACAACAACTGAGTGTGAGCTATGAAATTTTGAGGCAGAAGCTTTAAAAAAATTTGATCAGATAACTTGCATTGTAGATTGCAAGGATGGAGCGCTGTTACATGCCACACGCATGTGATATATTCTCCAATGCTCCCTGCAGTTGCATCACTAGGAGATGAAGGCTACATTGGGTGATACCCCCAGAGTGGGGTGTTGACCCTGTGGGTCTACTACAGGGCAAGCGACAAAGGGCATCACCTCCCTTTCTTGCTTACCTAGCAGATATGACAGACCCTGAATGGGTCCTCTGAAGGCCTCAGCACCAACAGCCCAGCAGTGGTCTGGCAAGGCAGCGGCTGGGTGGCAATGGGGTAGGTGAGCAAGGCAGAGGGAGAGAGAGAGAGAGCTAGGCAGTCCACTGTTGTTGCCCCAGTAGCCCTTTCTAGGCATTTGCACTGGGTGACATGAACCACAATGATGATGCTGGTGCCCTGTCCCACATTGAAGCCATTTTCCTCTTCACCAGCAACAACAAGAAGGCCTGCTCTCATTTTATTCCATGCAGTTGTTCTGGCAAGTAAAGGCATAAAGAGCAACTTCAAAAATATGGAAGGATTTGTCTTGTATTTTATCTCCTCCTCCTCCTCCTCCTCCTCCTTTTCTTTTTGCTAAGAAGGGACATCTGGCTTCACTTAACAGACACTCTGTTCCAAAGCAGCATTACGAATCAGGGATGAAGCAGGGATAGAGGAAACTGAGACAGTGTGGATGAGAAGCAGATTTAGACTTCCTTTATACCAAGCAAAAGGTATTCCTTGGTGAGGCATGCCAAAGTCTGTCAAATGAATTTGAGGACGAGAATATGATTTGCTTGTTAGAATTGCTGGAACTTCTATTGTTCATGTAATGTCATCCAAGAGAAGCCTCAGTCTTGGAAAAAAATGGAATTCTTTTGTGTAAAACAAATGATACCGTATGCTGACAAACCAGTTAATTGACTTACAATGATATTTGAATGCACATGATGCATTGATGCTGCTGATGATGATGATGATTATGATGATGCAGCAAAAGGGTCTTGTAGCACCTTTGAGACTAACTGAATGAAAGAAACTTTCATAGACTTGGTTTATATTGAGGACAAATGTTCACCTCATCTGTTTATTTTATCTTATGATAATTACAGAAATGAGGTTAAATGTCTGCAAACAAAATTATACTGAACTAATAGCATTATACACTCAGAAAGGATTCTGTAAGACAACAGCTGCTAAAAGTGAATGTGAGCATAATTATTCAGGTTCATATTAAATTTTATGGAATGATACAGTGATCAAACACATGGATAAAACAATATGACTATAATTACCTGCCAGTTATGACAGTACTTAGTTATCTTTTCTCGCTGTATTATCTTCAACTGACATGGAGAACTGTATTATTTGTTCTTTGAGATGTGGTGGAATAAGCCAAAGAATGTATTATAGCCACACAATGGATGTATGATTAGAGTGAACTTGTAATGGAGGTGGTAAAAACATCAACACTAACCCTATTCAGGTGTTAGGAAGGATGCCTGCAGTAGACACTGTTGTCATTTTGTTGCCCTCTGTGCATCAGGAGACTTTCTGGAAAAGTGAGCATGCTCTGTCCACAGAGCTTCTCCATATGATTGAGAGCCCTGTGAAAAATCATGGTTCAGTTTCCTTATAAGAGATTATCATATGATGATTATCACACTCTGTGATTTTCCATGAATAAAAAGTGGTGCTAGAATTCCTCTTTATTCACAGGATAATCTTGGGATAATCATGATGTCGTGCAACGTTGTGTGATAATCTTCATGTTATCATGTGATATTGATGGGAGCAAACAACTATGTTTTTTGCTGGTGTGATAATCTCCATAGAAATATGGGAATTCAGGCAATAACTTTCTGCATTACAACTGAAAACTATTTTGTCTTAGAATCATAGAATTGGTAGAGATCACAAGGGCCATCCAGTCCAACCCCCTGCCATGCAGGAATATACAGTCAAAGCACTACTGTCCTGCTGATGGAATCATCTACCAAGATCTTGAAATATGTTTTTTATTACACATCCTAGAATACTCCATGCTAACTGGGGGATTCTGGGACATGTGTCCTTGCAAAGTAACATTTCCAAGGTGTGCATTAACATACTGGGGAGGGTAGGATATGCCTCCCATTTTACAATTCAACACAAGCCTAAAATCACTTTCTGCAGAAGCCTCCTTTTACCTTCTTCTATCTCCCCAAAACCAATTGTCAGTTTAGCAGATGGTCATGCATAACCTCTCAGACTTTGCATATTATTTTATTTATCCTAGGTAGAATTGTTCCAAATGGTTTTGCAATCTTTTGTAGCAATCCTCTAAAGTGGAAGAGAAACTCTTTTTTCCACACCAAATCAAGTCTCCCACATGAATCTTCTGTCATTGCTATCATTTTTGATATGTTTGCATCGGCCCACTACTAAATCAAAAAGGGAATCACATGTGACCCTTAGGCTGTGTTTCACTATTCTGGGAACCTGAATGCCATCAGATCCAGACGTGGCTTCTATTCTGCAAGCTTCTTGCCTAATTCATGAAATTTTGTAAGAAGTCCAGATGATGACATTTTCATCTTGTAACCTTCTTGCACTTTCCCATGGCTGCTTCTCCCTTCTTCATTTTCACCAAAAACAAAACAAAAGCATAAATCAATTAAGCAGAAAAAGATGGAATCATTGCACAGTGTCTTTTGATTAGCAGTACTTGACCCTTTATTTGATTACAGACCCTTTGCACAAAATTCAGAGAGGTTCAATTAATTTCAAAGGATTATCTCATTATCTGAAGATGCCAGCCACAGATGCGAGTGAAATATCAGGAAGAAACTCTTCTAGAACATGGCCACATAGCCCGAAAACCCCACAAAAACTATTACAATATTTTGCTTTGCAAGGGCAAAATTAGGTAAGGTTATATTAAAAAATCAAGTGAACAAATTTCTCCCTCATCTCTAGATCAAAAATTATTTAGGATACAATACAATGATCTCTGAAATGTTAAACAATATAAATGTAGAAAAAAATGTTCCATTTATTAATATCAATAATCATGATAGGGTAGAGTGGGGAAAGAGAAGCAAAGTATCATATCTGCAGCTTCCAGTGCTTCAGCAAGACCAGCCTTTTCTTCCTAACTGCACTGTCAATACTAGCATCAGTTCAGCCTCATGCTCCTTGGGCCCTGTCTCAATCAGCCAAATAAAACAGCCTCCCTCACCCATCCTCTCAGTGGAGAAACTGGATAATGCACAGCCGCAACCCCAAGTCTAATATGGAGAGATTAGGCAATGTTTGGCAGGTTCAGTTTAAATGAGTTTAAATAACTCCCTGTTTGCTCCAGATTTTCCAGGAAGATCTGGAACCCTCCATTCCTGGAAAATCCAGAGCCCTCCATTCCAATGCTAGGCAAGGCATCTGTTTGAAATATGTCTCCCTGTGCCACCCAGATCTCCTAAATCCCAGCCCAATGTTCTAACCACAGTTTTAGATCAAATAAACACATTTGAAAATCAAATTTGCAAAACATTTCATTTTTCAAAATTTAATAGCTGTATTTTTTATAGGGTTAAAAAACTACCGTCTGCCCCCCCCCCTGTGGGGGGGGGATCTTCGTTGCCCCCCCCCCCCCCCCCCCCGCATATGGGGAAAAGAGTGTATTGTCAAGCCCCATAGGAAATAATGGGGCACATGTTTGCGGAGGTGCATGGGGCACACGGCACAAGTACGCACCCCATTATTTCGGTTTGGGCTTGCCTTCCACATGATCTCAAAACCACGGAAGACAAGCCCGCCTATAAAGAGGGTTGACTGTATTTTGTGGCAATTCCTCTTCTTTTGTAATTTTGCAGGGTAACAAAAATTAAACATATCTTACAAAATCACACAGTGTCATCTCGGCGATATGTATCTCAACTTTGTTAAAAAAAATTACAGCATTCTCATATCTGTAAAATTTAGTGAATTGGGATGTTTAGGCATATAGGTACTTTGTAAAATAGAGAAAGTTGCATGAAATTATTTTCTTATGGTATTTGTTTTCTTTTTTTATCTTCACTCCACATGGTTGTGAAATATTTCTAAACCTTTCTAAACCCATCCAACTTTTATAGCTATAGAGAAATGTCTTATTTCATGTATACAAATCCTATTTTATTTTTATTAGTTTTGAAATAGTGTGGGAGTAGAGAAAGATCATTCCAACACCCCAAAAATCCCTTAATCCAATTTATTTTGCTGGAATTACTCTTGAAAAAGTTGTTTGAATCTTCTGACCTTTGTTGTTGTTGTTGTTGCTGCTGCTGCTGCTGCTGCTGTTGTTGTTGTATCCCTTCAAGTTGTTTCCAACTTATGGTGACCCTAAAGAGAACCTATCACAAGGTTTTTGGGGGCTGAGAGCATGTGACTTACACAAGGCCACCCAGTGGGTTTCCATGGTTGAGAGGAGATTCAAACCCTGGTCTCCAGAGACTTAGTCCAACACTCAAACCACCACACCACACTGGCTCAGCTAAACTTTATAATTCCCTAATCTTGAAAGAATTTTTAAGTGAGGAGTTCTGCAATGTGCTTAGGGAGTGCTTAAGTGTACTGATAAAGTGGTATAGAAATGTACTTGCTATTGCTATTGTGTGGTGACTGTGTCAGGAGCTTGAGCCTAAAGCTTGGCAGCATGGTGGAACTTTGCTTCCAAAAAGCCTCAAAACAGTAGTCTTTACTCTCTGGGGCTTCTTGGAAGCCTCCTTCTTTTCACAAAATGTGGGCGGGGAGGGGGCGAGAGAAGAGGAAAGGACCTCTTTGCTTGGTTCTATATTCATGTTGGCCATATAGCAAAGTACAATAACTTTCAAAATGATACCTTTATTTGATCCACCAAAATGTATAAAATATATATAGAGGTTGAAGCATAATGGTAGAAAATGTGCCAGGATTACATGCTGAATTAACATAATCAGAATGCAAATGAATACGTATAAAAATTGGCACACTATGCAAATTAGATGGCCAGATATGAGGAACTGGAATATAGCAACCTTATCCATAAAGCAAAGTGGAATTACATATCTCAAACATTTCACATATGAAAACTGGGACATATGTGGCCAGGCACCATCAGAGTATGGTCAAGATGGCAAAAGGTATTAATGAGGAAGAAAAGAGGAGTTAGGAGAGGCTGCTGCAGTTTGTCTGAGTCTCTTGTGAAGGACAATATTCCCTCCTCTCTCCCCACTGAGTTGAGTACAAATTACTGTTGCACTTTGAACTCAGTTTGCAGCAACTGAAGTGAGCTGAGGAGAAAGGGGGGAAAGTGGGAGGTGGAGAGAGAAACTCGGACAGCAGGTGAAAAAATGGGAGAGCAGAGGATCACTTTGGATTATCCTTGCCAGGTCAAGACAGATCAGGGGTATGGAATTCTTAGCAGGCTTGGGAGAACCTCAAAGTTTGTGAAAGTGTGGAAACTTGTGAAAGCACAACCAAATCACACAGGATTTCCTCTGCCCCATCCCGGATTCGCCCCTTTTCACTTGCTGTCCCTCACTCCTGGAACCTTCTTCCCCCACAAGCAAGAGCCATCACTTCATTAACCAGCTTCAAAACGGAGTTGAAAACCATCCTATTCAGAGGAGCCTTCCCAGGCATCGCATAATTATCGCTTACTATCTGATCTTCTGTTGTTGGCTGTTTATCGATCCATTTCCTGTATTGCTATGTTCTGTATATGTATTATCCTACTTGTGAGTATGTATTTTCCCTGGATAATGATTAACCTTCCATTTTGAAGCCAAGCCCTCCCTTCAGTCCATCTGCCTTGGTCCAGGCCTCAGAGGTAGAGAGGAACTGCTGGACCTCTTACCCTCTCCCTCCACCACTCCCTTCTCCTTCTGTGTCATGTCTTTTTAGATTGTAAGCCCGAGGGCAGGGAACCGTCTAACTAAAAAGATTGCATGTACAGCGCTGTGTAAATTTACAGTGCTTCATAAATAAAGGTTAATAATAATAATAATAATAATAATAATAATAATAATAATCATCTCACAGGAGCTTATCCCATGAACAAATAAGCCAGTTTACCTCTTCCGGCTTGAACTCGGGATCCAGAATGCCCCCAGATGTTATCATGCCTAAATTGTCACCTATCTAGCTGGGATGCCACCATCCAGCGACCACTTTTTCGAAGCTGGAGAGCTTCTGACTTCAAATATTGGCTGATTGAGCAAGGCTTCAGCCCGGGATGCATCTGAGTAGCAGCATCCTAGCTAGATAGGCGGTGGTTTAGGTATGATAAGGGGCATAAATTCAAGCCGGAAGAGTAAATTGGCTTATTTGTTCATGGGATAAACTCAATAGTTTAAGCTTCCCTTCATATTCATCATATACTTCCATTCTGAAATACAACATGGACTTTAAAGTATTTTCAAAATTAGAATGTAATATAAATCACAGTATTTTTTTTTAAAAAAATCATGACTTAGGTATATTGATAATAGTACTCATGTTTGCATTTTAAAAAAAACAACTCCCATTTATCTCTGTCATGGGGGAAAGGAATCAACCAACCCTTGTGTTTTCAGACCTTGAGGCTTTTCAAATTTCTCTTTGAATTAAGAAAAAAACCATTAAGATTATACAACTGCATTAAGTGTCTCCTGATGGACAAGAAAGGACATGCAACTCACGCCACATCATTCCTGTCTCCCATAAATCTAGACAAAGTTCTTTTGTACCTAACTGCAATGAGACGTCTTCCTATCTCCCAGTTAGCCACCTTGGAGGGCTTTTTATTATTTTTTTTTTAAAATTGCTCGCAATATATTTCCCATGACAGTTTGTGTAGATAGTTAGGCACTATGTAATTATAGTCACAGCTAAAAGGCAAGACTTGATTTATTTCTGACAAGCATCACCTTTCTAAGACGATGGCATTAACACTTAAGTTGCTTATACAACTCTCTCTCCCTCCCTCCCTCCCCCTCTCTCTCTCTCTCTCTCTGGGTGGGGTTGAGGTGAGATGATGACGAAGAGAAATTGCCTTTACAAATCCTATCTCATTTGTCCTCTGCATATTTTTTCAGGAGTGGGGAGTGGAGAAACTAGAAAGTGGACCCAGCTTTTGGATGAACAGCAAAAGATATCCTATGGACTTATTCTGACGATTTCTCTCTCTCATGCTTACACCATCATTCAAACCCGTGTTGTGTGGTTTTTTCCTGGGGCTTCTTGCCTTCTGGAAGGAGAAGAATGTGCAAGCTTATCTCAGCACATAGTTGATACCCGGCTTACACACCCTGAAATGTCTGATTATACCTTGTGGAGCCAGTGTGATGTATCATGTCAGACAAACAGATGTGCCAAACAGACTTACTCTTCTGGGGTGTGTGTGTGTGTGTGTGTGTGTGTGTGTGTGTGTGTGTGTGTTGGGGAGGGGAGAGCACCTTCTTGTAGAAAGGTTGAGTTGTATGGGCTGTTGTTGATAAGTTGCTTCCCTCCTCCTTGGTCTTTCCCAGAAGCTGCTTTAATAATTGCGCTAACATTGCTCACAGCAAGGGAAGGGCTGCAGTGAAACAGTCAACATTCGAGCCATTTGCCAGCAATTCTTGTCTTCAGGGAATGGGCCCCTCCAAAGGAAGAAATTCACCACTGCTGTTTGAACAGTATTCCCTCCCACTTAACAACATTTGAGGTGAGGGATCCCTGAAAACAAGGCCTCGTCTTTCATTTTCCAAACTTTTGAATGCAGCTCAATAATACATCATCACAATTTCTTAAGAATGGAAGATCTGTTATATTATTTCTGTTCCTCCTCCTCCTCCATTCCCTCTCTCATACATGCACACACCATCTCACGTCCTCATAGAGAGAGGAGTGTGTTTGGTTTTGTGTTTTTATTTCAGCTTCTCAACATCTTTAAGCTTTACTTCCCTTCCCCCACCTTTGGCTGACACAACAAAAACTGATTGACTTGTGTTTGGATTCCTTCTCTAACCTAGATCTCTCTCAAAGCCTAAGGGATACACAAAATGGTTATGGGATACAAATAAAATAATAAAATCACAATAAAAAACAGTAAGCAAGCCATAAAACAACACAAAAGTAGCACATTAAAAGAAGCTTTCTGGGTAATTTGTGAGCTTCCTAGAAATCAGGATGCTGTTGATATTCTTCATAACCCTCTAAGGCCAAACTGTATGTAGAAGATCCATGGTTAAAACCCCTGCGTTAAATCTGGCAACCAGGAAAGAAGTCAGATTGATACAAGAGAAGAGAATCAGGTTCCTCCAAGAATTACTAAAGTTCGGACACTACCAAATATCCAAAAATGAAATATTGTACATGGACAGTTGACCAATACAGTCTGATCCAAGGACAGATTGCAAAGCCTAAGAGCAAATCCCATTGTTGATGTTAGATCTACTATATAATGTTGTTATAAACATACTCATTTTTGGTTGTTGCTGTTGTTATTTTCTAATTTCAAGAACTACTGTAGCCAACTAATTAAATGAAGGCCAACTTTTATATCACTGGATTCTCCACTAGCCAGTCCAGTAGCAAAATAAAATAAATGTGTTTGGACATGCAAAGTGACTCTTTCATATACAGTCAAGCTCCCTAACCAACCAAAGCTGGACCATCCCCCTGTCAAAGAGCTTCCCAGTCATGAAGTGTGACTGATTAACACAGAATCAGATATTTACACTGACAATTATGTGTGTGTATGTGTATTTAAACCAAAGTTTAAGGCCAGAGTTAAATGGTTTTCTGTTAGTTTAAATTCCACAATGCCAAGAAATTGGAAATTAGGGCTAATCCCTTAGTAGATGTGCCTCATGATCAGGAATACTGATGTATTATGTTATGCATTGTTCTTGCTTACAACCTCACCTGTACCCACTGTTGGCTCAATCTTTCAGGCCTAAATGCAGACTGGGAGGATAGAATGCATAGGATCATTGAAGCTGCCCTGATATCCTGGTATTCTAGTACTTCTGAAGCACCTGAGAACAACAATATTGCTATAGGAATCCTCTTGAGTTGTCCCATACTGTTTTGTTGCTTATTGTTACAAGGTAAACTGTCTTCATATCTTACAACTTAGAAACATCTTTCTTTTCTTGAAAAGTAAAAACCCCATAATACTTTTGGCTTGAGCCAAATCCCAGTTCAGAGGGTGTTGATCTAGATTGGATCCAGAGTGGTTGGGTTCAAAGAGATTCAGATGGATTCAGAAATCTGTACCTCAAATTACTATAAAAGATTCCCCAATTTAGAAGTTTATCAAATGGGAGGAATTTCTCTTAATTTCAAATGAAAAGAAAGTGGGGCCAGAACGCAGTCACGTGAATTCACTAGTTTAGTGAATTTACGTGAATGTGAATTGCATTCGAACTGGCTTCTCATTGCCCGAAAATAGCATGCCATTGCCCAAAATTGCATGTGGTAGTCTATCATGCAATAACGTGAAACCCCATGATTGCGTTCAGATTGCCATTGGATTATACTTCCAATTTCCCTTGTCTGATAAACTCCATAGTTTTTTGTGGGTTTTTCGGACTATGTGACCATGTTCTATAACAGTTTATTCCTGATGTTTTGCGAGCATCTGTGGCTGGCATCTTCATTCTCTGACAAAACGTCAGGAAGAAACTCTTCTAGAACATGGCCAAATAGCCCGAAAAACCCACAAAAAACTATGGATGCCGGCCATGAAAACCTTCGACTTCACATTCTCCAATATGTTGCAAAATGATACCCATTTAAGAAAACTGACCTGTCAGAAACAGCTAGGGAGAGGGGATACAGAAAAAGAGTTGGCCAAAGTCCTTTGGCACACTACGCTAGTTGGTGAACGTTTTTTACTGCTGCACAGTGATGGTGAAGGAAGGCAGACCAAGGCTTTGAGCAGCTTATTTCTCCAGTGCCTTACTTCCATTATGGCTACTGTGCCTGTGGCATTTCCCATCCTTCTAGCAGTCCATTCACATATGTAGTTAATCACTTCTGGTAGAGTGTGCCAGCAGGATTCCAATTGTTCTCTTTGGGTTTCTGCTACTCTCTTCACATCTAGAGGCTATATAGTTGTGAGGTTATGGGACTGCTAGAAAGGACAGGGTCCACTGGAGAGGATTGTGTTCTCCAGAACTCTTCAAATGTAATGAGAGTATAGCATCAATTCAAACTGATCACTGGAAACATTGCTGACAGACTTTGGCAGGACTTCTAACCGATTTCCATTTCTGTAATGTACAGGCTAACTTCATTCCAGAAACACAAGCTTTCAGCAGATTCAGAAAAGCTTTATTCAGTAAGAATAAATCACAGTACAAAGTTGCTGTCAGAACTGGAGATTTTCCCCCACAGTTACACCATATTCTAAAAGTTCTAACAATTCACCCTTTACAAAAGCCTTCACTCCATTTGTCAGCAGCTCAAAACATACTATCATTCCAGGTCTGACCCTCTCCTTCTTTTCCACATACCAAGCTAAAGCTATCCAGAAGAACAATCTTAGTACTTGCAGCTTATACTCCCCACACAACTGCTTATTATCCCAGGTCACAACTGATACACAAACTTTTCTTTTCCCACCATCACCAATAGGATAACATAACCCATCATCCCACATTAACACACATATGCCCAAGCATGGTAGTTATATATGGCAGGACCATATCTGGACCATGATCCTAACAATTTCATATGATCCTCATCAGTTTTAAATATATAACTTTGTTTATTTAGATGTATGTGTACATGTACATGCTTTTTTTTCTGAGCAGCACTCTAGAAAGTCACTTAGTGATTTTAAATCTGAGTTTACTCAGTTCTTGTTCCACATTATCAGAAAGGTTCACACAGTTTTCCTGTACTTTTGGCCAATTCTTTTGTGTTACATTCTAAACAAAAAAAATTGGGGCATTAACAAAACGACAGCAGTAATCTTCAGTTGTAAAATCTGTTGCACTTTTCAGCAGAATACTGGAAAATGTGAATATAACCATTAATGTGACGTCTACTGTGCAATGCCTGGAAACAGACTGGGTGAAAGAGTGTGCCACAAGTTCAACTCCTTACAACTCAGCTCTGGTTGATAGTCCTGGCCACTATGTAACTTTACTACATAAATTGGGGGTGCAATTTGCACTTGTAATATAATATGTGAGTCATCTCAAAGTTAAAATCCTATAGTTCAGATTTGGTTTATACTGCTGAGTATGACATTTTTGTGGTGATTGATCTGTGGCAATGCACTCACACCTCAAGACTGACAATTGATGCTACAGTTGACAAGTGAAGGCACTTTTGAGCACTGTTGAGTGTTTTCTTCTTTTGTACCTAGAAATAGATCTGGACCTACCTTTTTAAAAAAAGTACTTTGTTTTGCCTTGTAAGTTGGTTTTTTAAGTCCAAATTTGGTTCTACCAAAAGGCTGGAGGATTTGGGGAGTTTTAGGAGAAACAAATAATGATTATTCTTCACTCTAGGAGTGCATCTACACTTGAGAAATAATGCAGTTTCACACTATGGAATGGCTCCATCCTACAGAATCCTGGGATTTATAATTTTGTGAGGCACCAGCAGTCATTGGCAGTGAAGACTAAAGGCCTTGTAAAAATACCAATCCCAGGATTCCATAGGATGGAGTTACAACACTTAAAGTAGTATCAAACTGTGTTATTTCTACATTGTCCTGGCAAACTGAAACTGGCTGAAATACTATTGGCTTGTCTCAACTAGGGGAGACCCAATGAATAAACTCCTGAATGATTTACATAGGTCAGTCCAGTTGATTCAATGAGTCTATTACATTCTAGCCAGAGCTAACATTAGGTTTTAGGCCAATTTTGCCTGTTGTTACATCATCATCATCATGCCATTTTGTTATGTCCTCATTAACCAGAAAACTAATGTATTCCAGGTAACAGCATTACTTGTATCATGTCCTTTTCAAGCTGTAGAAACTGCTATTACAAGTTACCAGTGCAAAAAAATACATCAGTGCTCCTACCTTAAGATCCAATCCTATAACCATTTTCCTGGGTGTAAGCCCCATGGAGAGCCAGCATGGTGTAGTTGTTTGAGTTTTGGACTACGACTTTGGAGTGCTGGGCTTAATTCCCCACTAGAACATAAAAACCCAGTTTCTGACCTTGGGCAAATCATATTCTTTCAGCTTCAGAGGATAGCAAGGCAGACTCCCTCTGAAGAAACCTGCTAAGAAAACCCATGATAGGTTCACTTTAGGGTCTCCATAAGTAAAAAATGACTTGGAGGCACACAACAACAACAGCAACGCCTCATGGAACTCAGAAGACTTACTATCAAAGAGGCATATATAGGATTGCCCTGGTACCCAGCCAGGGTGTTGAACTGGGGAGTTATCCAAACATAAAAGTGTTGCTGATGGTTTGAGACGTGGATTGCCCATTCCACCAATCTCCTTAGATGGTGCCTGGCTAGATTTTGTAAGAAGACAAGATATAGATGAAGATCATTATTTGGACTTTATCTGTAATTGGCACAGCATGTATTATAAGGAGTTAGCAGTGATGAATATACAGCTATAATTAGCAGTCAGTAGAAGATTGTTGAAAGAGATGTGGTAAAGATTTGGGCAGTTGCTGTCATCTGAGTTTGACTCCATGACTCTTTCTCTTTTAATTTCCTAACTCTTTGTCTTATTGAATGGCCTAGCTTCAACTTCTGTTTTCTCTTCTTGTTGAGTAGTACTCTGTGTGTGTTTCAGGTAATGAAATCTATCCTCCACCTTGCCCTAATTGCCTCTGCTTCTTGTTAGGTGTCTGATTATTTTCTCCATGCCTTTTTTTTTAATCATTATTCTAGTTCTTCTCTCTCTGCAGTTTTGGTCTACCCACAAACATATTTATTTCATAAAGCATTATTGCTGTTATTGTTGGTATTCTCTATCAACCAAATAATTATATTTGTGGGCAGACTAAAATTGAGCTGGCAAAAAAGGATGATGATAATCCTCTCCTCCCTCCTTCTCTGTCATCATCATCATAGTCATTGACATCATCTGCATATTTAATTCTTATTGTAAAGCAAACAAAATGCAATTATTTTTTGTTTTATATTTTTAACCTGTTATATTAATAAGACCTATTTAGCTGTGTTTTCAAAATTGTGCTCTTGTTAAAAGCATGTTTTGTGAATTACCTTGTGTCTAATTTAGGAAAAAGAAGGCTTTGGTTGAGAAAACAAATAATTACATTTAACTCTCAGTAGATTTCCTCATTAGTTAAACAATAACAACAACAACAACAACGGTTTAATTTAATTAGTCTTAATCAATCTTGAGACATCTGTTTAACAGTAATACAAATCCACGCTGCACTCTAAGGAGAGAGGAGGCAGATCAGTTTGCCTAATGTTCAGTAAGATTTGTAAGGGTTAGTATTCTTGGTGGTAGTGGGAGCAAATCCACTTCCATCCCCTGTTAAGACTTAAAATGTCTCCTCTGGGTGGTAGCAACAGTGGGTCTGCTTCCACTTCTCCTATCAGGCTCTATTTGAACCTGAAGGGCAGATGCTAGCAGAAGACAACAATAACAACAGCAGAGCAGCCCAAGATGAAAGGCAGGGTTTGAGATACCAGAGAAAAGGCAAAGCATCATCGGGTACCACTGTGAGGTGGTCACAGATCTTAGGATTGGTATCTAGCTTCACTGCAGGCAGCAAATCAGTCAGGATAACCCGGTAGGGCTTCATAGCACCATTAGCTTTCTTCAGCACCTTGAAAGGCAGTACCAAGCAGTTAGGAAAGATATGGGCAGAAGAGTCCTATCAGCCAGGCAGCAGGGCAAGCACAATAAAGCAAGAACAAAGAGTGTTGTTGAGTCCCCTTGTAGTGGCGACTCTCAGTCCTTTCTCCTTTCTAAGAGGGTTAGTTGTTCTGTGTCTTCAAGTTGTTTCCAAATTATGGTTGCTATTTTTGGTTGCTATTCCAAAACAGGATAACTCCAAGGGATGGGCAATTCCAATTAATGCAGTCATGATTAAGAAGAGAGATGTGATAAGAAACATTTTCAAAGAGGTATATTCCTGTTTCCTTACATAATGTGATTGCCATGAGACACGAGGCTAGAGTGATGTCCTTAGTCTGAATGTTAAAAGAATTGCCCAAATTTCTGAACCTTATCTATAAAATAGGAGCAGTGCCTGGGCTAGATTCATTGCCCCACTAACATGGGAGCCAGCAGCTACAAATGAGGTAGTACAGTAGCAAATTTTCCCACTAGCCCAGATCATAAAAAATTCTTAAGGAGAATCAGAAGGATTTATCAGGAAGATTTCACCTGCTGTGAAGGCATCCTCTTTTCACCTCAGTGTTCTGTGTCACCGAATCTCATATAAGCATCTTCTCTTCAAGTAAAATGTCTTTTCACTATCATTTTCACATCTGATTGTTAGTTAAGCTTTAACAGACTCAGGGGGTCATTCAGACATCTTTTTTTTAGTGTGACAATCATCTCACTCATTCATTCTGGGATTGTTATTCACACTATGGAACCACATCAATGCACATCTCTGCAAATTCTGTTGCTCACATATGCAAGCATTCAAATAAAGATGAAGTTGCTGATGCAAATGCATTTGGAACACATTCAAGGCATGCAGAGTTTGATCCTGGGTCTATTTGAGTCTATTTGCATCAGTTATTCACACTACCAATAATGCTGATCTTTTTTAAAAACTCAGGGGAAAACCAGATATTGATATTGATTGTGTGGGTTTTGGGGGAGTCCATCCCCCACTTAATCAGGTGCATTTGGGATGCATGTGAACAATGAAGATTCAACTCAGATTCATTCTAGATTATTTTCACCATCTGAATAACCCTTTAGGTGACCAGTGCTCTGTGTTTGCCATCCTGAGCAAGAAGCATTTCAACATCTCAGATAGAAAGTAGGCCTGTGTCTCACCATCTTTCTCCTGTATGATTTTTAACATCTTTGCCTGATGAAGAAGTCAATGAAGCTTCAAAAAGTATGCATAATGTATTTTATGTTTTGGAGTTGTCACAATAAAAGTATCACTGCTTGTGGATTTTGGGTTTGTAGCCACTTCTCTCTCTCTCTCTCTCTCTCTGTGTGTGTGTGTGTGTGTATAATTAAAATGATAAAAATATAAAATAATTTTTAAAATTATTTAAAAATTTATAGCTACTTTGGTTTCTGGGGGAGGACTCTGAGTTCTGAGTGGATTAGGTCCAGATCAGATTGCTGAAATTAACTCTAAACTGAAACAGTCCCCTGGAAATTCCTTTACTTGACTGCAATTTACTTACACACACACACACAATACAGTCCATTTGCCCATCCAGAACCAACATTTTGATACTTTAGTCACCCACAAAATCTGTCTTATTTTCTCAGATGTCTAGTGGTATATGCTATCCTACATTGTCTTCTGTCTTCTGGTTTTATATGTTCTGATCTGTGAGCTTGTGGTTTCATCTATTTGGTTAGAAATACATTTGGTGTAAGATAGATTTTCCTTTTTGTATACCAACCTGATAATATTGTAAAAAAAATATAGATACTGTAAAATCTATATAAACAAACTGGCTGTCAAAATGAATTAGTATGTGTCAATCTTAAAATAATATCAACTCTCAACATTCTAATATAATTGGATGACTAGTCAGCATGCCAAGTACATGTATGTCACAAATATTGAAATAATCCAAGAATATCTGACCAATATTCAATACCAATATTTGCAGGATATTTTATGCAAAGCAAATTCACTTCAACAATCTTGCAAACACTGATTTAGTTAACTGACCTCTGCCCCTATGTTATATATGATCATCCCTCAACTTTGTTAGACTACAACTCTCATAATCCCCAGTCAAGCACCAGACTTGTTACATGCTCATTACATCATGTGCTGTAACTCAATACTATTCAAAGTTGTGGTTCCTGGAGACTGAGTGAGACCCTACTAAATAACAATGATGTCATAAGAGAAGTGGAAGAAAATATTGAAATGTATTTTGTAGAAAACATGAACAAGGAAGTCCCAATACAAATTGTATGGGATGCCTCTAAAGCTGTTATTAGAGGACTATTTATGAAAAAAGGAGCTGAGTTGAAAAGAAAAAAAGAAAGGAATTTGAAGAAATTACTGGAAGAAATTAAAGAAAGAGAAAATCAACTAAAAATTAATTCGAATGATAAGAAAGCAAAACAAGAAATAAAAATTTTACAGAAACAAATAGAGTCAATTACGCAAGAAGAAATCCAAAAGAAAATTACTTTTGTTAAACAAAAATACTTCGAATCTGCAAATAAACCAGGGAAACTCTTGGCCTACCAAGTGAGAAAAGAAAGAGCAAAAAGACAAATTGGGGAATTGCAAATAGAGGGGAAAATAATTAAAAATCCAAAGAGAATACAAAACATATTTAAGGAATATTACACTAAACTGTATCAAAAAGTAAAGATAAAAGAAGAAGAAGTGGAAAATTATATTCAGAAGATACATGTACCAAAAATTAGTAATGAACAACAACAAGAACTCAATAAGGAGATATCAAAAGAGGAAATAATTGCGGCAATTAAGAAAAGTAAACCAGGTAAAGCACCAGGCCCGGATGGCTTCATCATGGAATACTATAAGAAGTTTTCGAAACAGTTGCTGGATCCAATGTATAGGACGATGAACGAGGTGGTAAGGGGAAATATCCCGGAAACATGGCGCCAATGAAGATTAAGGGATGGGAGTATAAAACAATGGCCTTCGCAGATGATTTGGTTATTTCCTTAAGTAATCCTATGGAAGACATAGATTATTTGCTAACAATTTTAAAGGACTATGGAGAATATTCAGGCTTTCAAATTAATAAGGATAAAACCAAAATGTTAGCGATGAATATATTCAAAGAGGAACAAGAGAGAATTAAAGAAAAATCTAACTTCCAAATAGAAAAAAAAGTGAAGTACCTTGGAATTTGGCTTACAACAAAAAACTCAGACATATTTAAGAACAATTACGAAAAGATTTGGTCCGAAATCAGAAAAGATATAACAAGATGGGAAAAGTTGCAACTTTCCTGGTTGGGTCGAATATCCGCTATCAAGATGATGATATTACCAAGAATGGTGTTCTTATTTCAAAATGTACCAATTATTTATAATGAAACTCCCTTCAAAAAAATGGAATAAAGAATTATCAAAATTTATATGGAACTCCAAAAAGCCTAGGATTAGATTTAAACTACTTCAAGATGCAAAAGAAAGAGGAGGCTTAGCACTTCCGAACTTAAAGTTATATTACTTTGCAGCTACCCTAACCTGGACTCTGGACTGGATCAGATTAAAAAAGAATAAAATACTAAATTTAGAAGGAGCTGGTCTGGTATATGGTTTGCATAGTTACCTATTCTATGGGAAAGACAAAGTGAATAAAGAATTTAGTAACCACTTTATAAGAAGAACAATCTACTATGTATGGCAGAAAGTAAAGTGGAGATGGTTCCCAAAAATCCCACTATGGGTGTCTATTAATGAGGCTTTTTATGCAAGAGAAAAAAATGTTATGTGAAAAGTGGCCAACATATGAAGATCTGACAAGATATGAAAATAACAAAAGAAGATTAAAAACCGAGGAAGAATTACAAGATGAGGGTTTTATTTGTAATTGGTTTTTATACAGAAGGATAAAAGAGCAATACAATCAAGATCAAAAATTATATGGAATAGCTAAGGGAGAAGCTGAATTTGAAAAGATAATATCGCAAGAAGGGACTAAAGAAACTTCCAAAATATATCAACTACTGCTGAGACAAGAACTTGAACAGGAAAATATAAAAGACTGTATGATAAAATGGGCTCAGGAATTGGGACAAAATATTCAATTAGTACAATGGGGAAAAAATTGGACAAGACGAATGTAGTTTACTAAAAGCTATGCCCTTCAAGAAAATTTGATCAAAATGCAATTTAGATGGTATTAAACTCCGGAATTATTAGCTAAAGTTTCTAAAGACTGTAGTAACAAATGTTGGAAGTGCAAGGAAGAGACTGGGACATTGATACATTGCTGGTGGAGGTGCAAAATGGTTAGTAAATTTTGGTCTGAAGTTCACCAACAAATACAAAATATTTTGAAAGTAAAATTCGAGAAAGATCCTAAGATGTATTTACTAAATATGGTGGAGGATAGTGAATTAGAAAGAAAACACGGAAAAATAATATTTTATATGATCTTAGCTGCAAGGACTCTGTTAGCTTCTATGTGGAAATTGGAAAAGATACCAGATATAAAATCATGGGTAATTAAGGTATATGAGTATATGGATATGGACAAATTAACCTGCTGGATAAATAAGGGGTCAATGGATAAATCTAAGAAACAATGGGAACCATGGATAAGGCATATGAAACAAGAAGAGGGGGATTACTCTGTCATTATATATGAATAACCTATAAAGTTAACAGATTAAATGGATAAAGAGACCATTTCACTTAGTAATAGTACGTAAGAAAAAAAAAGCAAAACAAAAGGTAATAAGAAATAAGAAAAGATGAATTGAACCTGGTAAAGAAGGTAGTGATGGACTTAAGAATAATACATATAAAGAACAATGAGGATTATAAAGAAGATGTCTAAAGTGACAATTGATAAAGAACTATTTATTTCACAATTTTGATGAGAAGTCATGGAAGGATAATAATGGATAATTCAAATATTATTGGAATGTAAGAACACAATAGGATGTATTTTATTTATAAAAAATCAATAAAATAAAAAAAAGTTGTGGTCCCTGGACCAGCACTGGTCCTTCAAAAGTTTCCAAGGAAGAGCAAAATAATTCTAGCCAATGTATATAAATACAGTGCCAGTCCCTGGGACACTAAAAGAAAATAATTGTGGCTTTCTCACATCAGATAGTCTGAGAAATAGTGCTGTAACTGATATCAGTCAAGATTTCCTACCAACTAAAATAACAGTGTTGTTCACAAATACTCTGACCAGTTTACTGACATTCCAGTTTGAAAACCTTTCTCAAGGTAGCAAATGTTGGCTACTGTTTTGAACTGTAAATGTGCAGCAATATAACCCTTTTCAATATCTGGTTCCTTCCTTCAATTATTCATGCTGTAATCCCATACATGCTTATGTGGGAGCAAATTCCACTGGACATGCTTCAGTATTCACTGGATAATTTATTTGCTTTAGCTCATGGTAACTCCTACATAAAAGATTTACTAACACATGTTCTTTCATTTCTATAGCCTAACAGGGTCCTAGTATGTGAATGACATCAATTAAAGACAATGTAGAATATTAATTTGCAAATGGGACCCTTGGCTTCAGTCCTGATCCCTCTTAAGTCAATAGCCAAAGGGGCCTGAATTGATTGGGTTTGGATTTAATAATTGTAAGTGATGAACAAGACATTCTGAATTGGCTTTTTATAACTGGACTGTGATGGTCTGCGGGCTTGGAAAAGAGTTGGATACTGAGTATTAAGTGATCATATGATAACAACATAGGAAGATGTCTTACACTGAGTCAGATTGTTGGTTCATCTACCTTAATATTGTTTATATAGTAATTAGAAGTGGTTTTCCAGGAGAGAGAAATCTAGCCTACCTTTATCAAACTTAAGGCCTTCCACATGCCATTTAGGTGACCCAGCACAGAGCTGTGCACTTTCCATAAGGAATCCTGTGAAACTTTCCTTTTCAAGGACACATTGCCTGGTTTGTCAACATGAGCTACTCCCTCATGCATGTCATAATGACTGGAAGCATCAGCTGGTGACTTGCTATGTATTGGTGTGACATCACAGACGTAGCAGTAAAGGACAGAATTTTCAAACCATCAAGTTCCCCTTCAGAGGCAATGTTCATTTTGTCTCAGCCCATGCTCCTAGTTGACAGGATCTTCCTGGTGTTTTTCACAGTGTTCAACTGCTCTGACTACTAAAAGGTAATGTTCATAAATGGTCCCAGAGTTTGGAAACAGTTTCTCTCTCATGCTCTAATTTCTAGCTCTACCTCAACTGCACATTAGCAGCTCAAGAGATTCACTTATTTATTTATGGGTTGAAATTAGGTTCTGCATTTCCTTTAATAAGCTCAAGCTAATGCATATGGTTCTCACCCACACTACATTTTTTCATACATCAAGCCAGTGAGATAGGTTGAACTGAGAAAGTGTGACTGGCCCAAGGTAAACCAGTGCAATTTCATAGCTCAGTAGGGATTTGCATCTAGATCTTCCAGTCCTCCCAATCCTGAACTATTAGCACTATACAACATTTGGCACTTCAGAACTGTGACATGATTAGAAGAGTGTTCCTGTTTATTTCTAAAAACAATATACCTTCCTGCATGAACCTAACTGGATTTTGTGATCTTCAACAAAAGGATTTGTCTCTGTCCCAATGAATCCAGTTGGTCTTCACAAATAAACATGTATCTATTTAATGAAACACTCCCTGTTTCATTGCTAACTTTCCCATTGTCCTTATTTCTAGAATCAATATTTGGAAGCCCAAATCTAGTTTCTAGGTCCAGTTAGAGTGGCCCATTAGATGAATGGAATTTGCTGATTTACTATTCAACAACAATTAATAAAACAATTAATTAATCTACTCCAGTTGGAATTAATAATTGGACATAGGGCACTGAATATATTCAGTGTGTTTTATTTTTGTAATGATGTTAAAGGCTATTCCCCATCAAAGCCATTATTTAATTTTTAAAAAGAGGCTGGAGAATAGCAGAAGTCTCTATCCAGGCAGTGCATCAACATTACATAAACACAGGGCTTTGATATCACTCTGAGGATTCCATGCCAGCATTCCATAGGATGGAGCCATGACAGTTAAAATTGATCCAAACTGTTATAATCATGCAGTGTGGCTATACACCCCCATTAGTTGTGTTCTGGAATATCTTCTCAATTACTGCACCTCCTAAGGACTCAGATGAGGCTGGAGTTACTTAGGAAGGAGCATGGATTGGGTACAATGTAAGATAACAACTACATCTGATCTGCAGAAATAATGCAGCTTGGCAATGTGTTCACTGCCATGGCTTAATGCTATTGAATTCTGAGATTTGTACAGTAGTTTGTTGTGCACTTTGGAATCACGTTGGAAACCACAAAATGGGTATAGCCTTTGTTGTTTTTAGCCAGATGACATGAAATGAATAGGCATAAGAGAAGGTGATCAGACCAGTCAAATTTGCAGACTAATAGGTGCCATCTATATGTGCCCTTTAGACCATGGCAGCATCTATGGGAGATACAACTCCCACCAGAGCATCCAAAGCACATGTGCTTTTGAAGAACAGTCTGTCCCCCTGTTACTAGATGACATCAATTAAAGACAATGTAGAATATTAATTTGCAAATGGGACTTGCAGATGAGAGTCAGCACCACTTCTAATACTATGTAGACACTACAATTCACATTCTGCTACTTTGTAGTATAGATCTATCCCCTAATTAAATGAGTCCTTTAAAGGGATGAAATCACCAATGTGATTTACATTCCCTTTCAAACTGGCCTGCACTGAGTTACCTGAAATTCTTATAACTTTAAATGGAACTGCTTTTCAGACATAGCAATAATTATCTTCATAGGTCTTTAAGCCAGGAGAGGAAAAACTCAACAGACAATAACGGCTAGCAGGGAAAACCAGGAAAATTGCAATGGAAAGTTACATTTCAGTCTTCTGGTATAAGGAAGTGGTGGTGCTGATTAACAAAATGCTCCCCTTCCAATTAATATGGCAGTGCATTTTAAAAAAACAACACACCATATGTTTGCTATAAACATTTCTGCAAATCATGGCAGGTGGTTACCATCTTTAAAAATATCTCCTTTTTATCTTATATATGAGAAAACTATAGTATTGCCCATTGAAGTGTAAGAAAAAGGAAGAGGAAGAAGAAAGGAAGAGGAAGAAGAAAGCATACTGTTGTTCCTCCCTCAGGATGATTTTTCATATAAAATTTTCCCCATTTTGAATTTGTTAATCAACTAATTAACACTCAAATGATTTACAGTCTATATTTAACCAGATGCATCAATGCAATGCATATATTGGCTCCAGTCCAGTGCCCAAGCATGCATGCTCAGGGTTGGATCAGATACAGAGTGTGCATAAAATCAAAGTTTGCTGTGGAGAACTTTGGGGGATGCTACTCTTGAGGAGCTTAGGCTCCATCTGCACTGCAAAAATAGTGGTGTTTGACATCGCTTTAACTGTCATGGCTCGGTGCTGTGGGATTCTGGGGTTTGTAGTTTTGTGACTTAGCCTAATCTGGCAGAAAGCTCTGATGCCACAACAAACTATGGGATTCCATAGAATGGAGCTATTGCACTTAAAGTGGTGTCAAGCTGCATTATTTCTGCAGTGCAGATGTAACCTGAATTATATATTACTCAAATCATTTCCATTCCAATAAATGCACTAAGTTAAATTGTAACTCCTCCCTCATTGCATATTCACTGAATTTCTAGGAATGATTGTCTATTCAAATAATTGTCTAATTCAACACTCAGTTGCTTCTGGAAGTTGTATGTGATTACAGCAATATTCTTAAGATTGAGTAGAACAAAATTCAGAACTTAGCCATGCTTCCAGTAGACCCACTGAAATGAACAGGACTCAAATTAGTCACTTTTACAAGTTATACTGTAACTGTGGCTACGACTGCACCCAACCCTTATTTATTTTGTTAATTGTTATTCAATTTGTATTTCAACTTTTTTCCAAAGTGTGCAAACCTACCTATCTGACTCTCTTTCTTCCCACTTTTATCCTCATAACAACCTTGTGGGACAGTTTAGGCTGCATGTGTATGGGAAAGGCCTGAAGTCACCTAACAAGTTTTTTTGGCTAAGCAGGGATATTGAACCTGGATCTGCTCATTCCATTTCAATGTTCTAATTTCTGCATCACTCCAACTCTCCCTTATATCTCCCTTATATTAGCTGCTTTGGTCTCAGTTCTGGGAGAAAAGCAGGATTCAAATTAAAATAATAATAATAATAATAATAATAATAATAATAATAATAATAATACACATTGCCATTCACCAACAGGATGTCTTAGTGCCTCTGCTACTTCCTCTGCTAAGAAAATATAATGTTACATTAAGTAAAAGGTGGCATATGATTCTGGTGGGTATTTTTTGGTTCACAGGGCACAAATGTCTTTCATACTTGACCAAAGAAAATCAGCTGCAGTGAGATATCAGTGGGAGGGAAAGAGGCACTTATGACACATTCAGCACTCATTGCTAGCTCTTGTTAGTCATTTTATAGGCTTCCCCACAGTAGTGTTTCTAGTGTTGGAGTCCCCTGGTCCATGTGCCAAGGAGATGGTGGTGGCAGCAGTCTGCCCTGTCTGTCCTCCCCCTCCCCACCCACCCCCAGCCACCTGCAGAGACTAGCCACAAGCCAGCCAAGGTACTGGGGGAGGTGGAAAGGCAGACACATGTGTTCTTGCTCCTCCTTCTCTGCTGTCTTGTCTCCTTTGGCTGAGAGAAAGGATGGGCACTGGCAGCAGTACAACATACCCCACAGTGGGAGGAAGGCCCAACCAGGTGCCACCCTTCCTCGCAGGTGTCACCCAGTGAGGTCCTTTCTCCCTGCACCCTACTAATGACACCACTGCCTCTCCACCCTCTCTCTCTTTATTTTACTGTTGCCTTCCTTTGAGGCTGAGGGAGTGTGACTTTCCCAAGATCACCCATTGGATTTCAGGGGCTGAATAAGGATTCAGCTGCTGTTTTCTCAAGACTCAAGACTTAAACCACTACACTACAGTGGCTCTCACATACAAAATGCATTTAAATGGTGATGACACAGCTCCTGAATTTACAAAAGGAACTTTAAAGTAACTGAAACTGCAACAAAAAGTTATAAAGGAATCCTGAAGTACCATAGGGACAATCTGAGGGAAAGATATTTCTAGAATAAGCTTTTGGGAGGTGGATTCGAATCCACTAAAGTTTATACTAGAAATTTCTTTTCCCCAAGCATACCACAGCATTCCTTGATACTTTTCTAATACTGAAACAGACTAGCATAGCCTTGGAGTTTATCACACAAAGGAGATTGGGAGTTTATCTCGTGAATGTCCTGGAAATCGCATAATTATACAAAATGATTTCACACACACAAAACCTGCCATTAAAGTGGTCACAAAGAAGCATTTAACATGCATCTTTTTACTTTCGGGATTTTAGAGACAGTGTATTTCTGATATCACTTTATTTGTGCAATTGCATGTGATAATCATTTGTGCATTTAGTTGCCATTTTCACTTTATTTGTAGGATGCTTTAAAGGCACTTTAATGTCTCTTTAATGATGAAATTTGCCCCAGTGTGATAAACTCCCTTGTCTGAATAAAATTTCCTCAGTTATACCACAGAAGTGTAACATTATCCTTTGTTTTGTTAAATCATAATGCAACATGAATATGCCTCAGTTATTACTGAAAAAGGAACTGATTGAAAGTAACTTGTTAATTCTAGACAATTAGTTCCAAGCTCTGTCTTCTATAAAGTAGGCCACAGGGGCACCCTTATGGCAACAAAAGGACCATTTTGCTTGACCCTGAGTCCTGCAATAGCAAGGAAGCTCAGCTAAACTGGGAAGAATTCATCACAAGCCAACACCATTAATCAACCTCTTCACACAACAAATAAGAATCATCTCAAAAGGACTGATCAGATGATGACAAGAAACCAATTTATGTCCAGGCATGTGAAGCCACCCTGAGATGCTTCTGTCAATGCTTGTCTGACTTGTTTGGCAAACGACAAGGCATGACTGGACTGGATTGAATTGAAAGATGAGATGAATGAGAGAAAATGTAATGGGCATTCCTGCCATGTTAAGGGCCATTCTCCATTTGAATAGCAGCAAGGACAACAGCATCAGTAGCAGCTCAAGGATCCTCCCGAAACAATGGGACACATGTGCTCCAGCCACATGCCATCTCCCCCAACTCCCATACAATGGCTTCTTTACTGCCACAGCCAAAACCAAGAGGAAGAGACCCTGGGTGGTAAAGCCACATGTTTATCATCTTTGACTCCTGCTGAAATGTCAGCTGCTGCTGGAATATTGCTCCCTCTCTCACCACCCCAATTCTTGCAGATTGAGAACAGCTAGGTTCCTTTGGCCAAGGAACTGAAATTACATTTGGCAGTGTACCTGGCCAAAGACAAGAAGCTTGTCAAGGGTAACTGCCCTGCTTCAGCTTGCCTCTACCATGGTATTTATAGTGTTTGGGCTGCATAGATTGCAAAGCCTTTCTTTATGCTGATTAACAGACAGATTCACAGAAAAGGCTTCACTGTTTTGGGGAAATCCCAGCGGTCAAAAGCAGTGGCAGGAGTGCTAAGAGAGAGGGAAGCACAATAAGATTGATTCAGCATACTGTCTTTCACTTTTACATTTTCTTCTCTCTTCACATGTCACCCTGCATGTTTATTTTACTTTATTTTTTTAAAAAAATTTATTAACACATAGTTTTTGTACATATAAACCAAACAGACAAACAGGATAAAGCAAGCAAGAAAAATATATTGAAATATCTTCACAAGAAAAAAAAGTATAAGCAAAGAAACAAAAGATTATAACTATAATGATTTCCTTCCCCAAAACATCTGTCTATATTTCAAACTAAACTAAAACTTCCAGATTTCATACACACACACACACACACACACACAGAGCCTAGGGTATTTTCAGATCCTTTAATTGCTTTATATGTATGAGCCATTGGGCAGTATATTATCTTCACATTTTTCCTTAAGTTTCCATGAGTAAAAGAACTAGAGACTTGCTTTTTTAAAAGATGAAAGTGGAGAATTTAGAGATGCAGGTTCCAATTTGGTATATATGAATATATATATTCTAATGAATATATATATTCCATTTTCAATATGACTGTGGCAGTCAAATACTGTAGGCTCTTGATATCTGCTGAGGTTTGGTTCCAGGACCCCGTCTGGATACCAAAATCTGTGGATGCTCAAGTCCCATTATAAACAATGGCGTAATAAAATGATTTCTTTTATGTAAAATGTCAAAATTAAAGTTAAAAATCAAAGATTTTTTAAAAAATAAATATATTTTATGCAGTGTATAGTTGAATCCAGTGATGCTGAATCTATGGATATGGAGGGCTGACTGTACATGCTTTGGTGGACCCCATTAAGATTCAGAGTTGCCTAAAGAAACAGATGATAATGGGGCTTCAGTTTCCATCCACACAACTTGCATCTGTGTACTGGTTTGCTGGACATGAATATTCAGAACAACTGGAAACAGAATTAGTACTCACACTTGAATAATCTCCTTGGAAAATTTTGTCTTCTCCCTCATTTACCACCAAATATTCAAGCAGGACCATTTATCCACTGCAGGGGATAGGACTGGACTGGAAGGAGAATCCTGGGCTGATGAGAATCTGTGCAGTTCAGGACCTATTCTGTACAAAATTCACACTTTTTTGTGCAGAAAACAGCATTAATGCCAAGACTACACAACAAAGAGCAATGCTTGTGCAGAAAACACTATATCTATGCAGAAATATTATTTCTGTGGAGAAAATGCTGTTTCCTATAAAAAAATAATGATGTTTTCTGTGCAGGAAGGGAATATGCAAAGTGTCCCTCAGTCTTGTAGGATTGCAACTCCCAGCATTCTGCATAAACTGGCTAAGGGTGATGAGAGTTGCAGTGCCACAATCTCTGAACGGCCACAGTCTTGCTTTCCTCTTTTATCAGGACTTAGTGTAGAAAAGCAGCAAGCCACAAAGAGCACTAAGGCAGAAATCTTTGTTTGATCCCAGGATCGGGTAATCTTTCTATGTAGTTCATATGGATAATTTGGGATAAAATGGCACGAAAATTTCAGACATCAAATAAAACTGCCTTTGACACACCAAATTTTGGGCGCATTGTAGAAATAATGCAGTTTGACATCCCTTTAACTGCCATGACCCCATCCTACAGAATCCAGGGATTTGTAGTTTTGTGAGGCACCCACACTCTTGACACAGAAAACTAAAGACCTTGTAAAACTACAAATTCCAGGATTCCATAGGATGGAGCTACAGCACTGAAAGTGGAGTCAAACTGCATTATTTCTACAGTGTAGATGCACCCACAAGCAAGATGGTTAAATGTAATCAAGGGAGATGGACCGATCTTTCCACTTTCTTTTCTGGCAACTTGCCCCACCAGATATATTATTACAAGAATGTCAGAAAAGCTTTCAACAAAAACTGACAAAAGATTCTTTTTATGTCATCTTAAAAGATGACAGAAGTTACTATGGTCAAGCTGAGTTTTCTGAAACATCCCTGCTTTCAGTATGAAAAGTGTGTGTGTGTGTGTGTGTGCGTGCGTGCGCGTGCACACGCATGTGTGCATGCATGCGAGAGACAGACTGACAGAGACAGATAGACAGACAATGAGAGAGAAAGAGTAAAAATGCTTGGAATTCCACAGTTGGTCTTCAAACTAGGCCAGCAAACAATTTATCTTGCTTTTTGTTAGGGGAGAGGGGCAGAGAAAAGGACACTGTGTGTTTTCATCCTGAGGGAAAAGAGAAAAACAAAAAATCAGCAACTTTACATATGTCCAAACAAGGATCATGACACCTTCTTACAAGACAAAATGGATTTTCATCCACAGTGAGTTGTGCTATAGAATAACTTACATTCCTGCTTTCCCTGTGGGCACAAGTTCTATCATCACCTGTTTTACCATACTTCCTATTAGAATATCATCTTTCCCTGCAGCCTGAGGATGCCTCTTGTTGTCAGCCTGATGCTAAATGGAGGCTGCTCAAGAAATGTGCCCTCGGGGATTCCCCTACCCCCTCCTATTATCAAAGAACTAAAGTAAAAACTATAGAATGTCATCATGGGATGCTGTGGATATTTGGTTTGTTTTTAGATCGCTTAAATCCCAGAGAGAAAAATATAAACCTTTTCAGTGCAAAAATAAATAAATAATGGACAAAATCCAAGAGAGGCACATAGGCAACCATAATTATTGTTTATTTGAACTGTATTTTGTTTCTTTATTAAATTTCTATAATCAGAATCTTAGTAGTATGTACAGAATAAAGCAGCAGAGCCAGTGTCTTGTGTAGTAATTTGAGTATTGGACTATGATTGTGGAGACCAAGATTTGAATCCTCACTCAGCCATGGGAACCATGGGTGAGTCACACACGCTCTCAACCTCAGAGGAAACTAATGGCAAAAACCCCTATGAACAACTCTTGCCAGGAGAACCTCTGTGATAGGCTTGCCTTAAGGTCCCCATAAGTCAGAAACTATTTGAAAGACACACAATGACAACAATAAACATAATAAAACACAGCAAAATCAACAAGCTATTAAAACCATCTGGGATTAAGTTCTATTTGGGAAAGATTAGAACATTGAGACCTTTCTATTTTACAAAAGAGACAAGTAGAAGAGGGCATGACAATGGTTTATGAAGTCACGGATTTTGTGGGAAATGTGGAAGATGCAGTTTTGTGTTTTGTTTTTTGTTCTCCTATTATTTTGCCAGAACCCAGAGACTGGCAATGTAATGAAACTGAATGGAGCCAAATTCTGGACAGACAGGGGGAAATAATTGTATGATTCCATACTGTGTGCACTTCACATTTCAGTTCACAGTGCAGTCTTACATATATCTTCCCAGAAGTCCCATTACATTCAGTGGGGACTTGCTCCCAATTATGTGTTATCCCCAGAAACTGCATACCACAAGATCGAATAAAAACACATCAGTTTTGGAAAACCTCAAAAGGGAATTAAGCCAATTCCTGGAGGAGGAGGAGGAGGAGACTGACAAATGGCTAGTGGTCATGGTGACTTTATGCCACTTCTGAGATGAGATTTACCATAGAACTCCTCCCTTCTGTCTCACTGTGTTGCCTTCACCTTTCTTCAGTGTGGGGCTGGGAAATCCATGGCCTTTTTCACTTGTCATTGGGCTGCAGTGTCCATGCAGTATAGCCAAATTTGAGATTAATGGGAGTTGCAGTCTATCAACACCTAGAGGGCCACAGATTTCCTACCCTTGCCTTGGTTGGTGGTTTGCCAAAATACTCAAGTTTGACTATCTTCAGAAAATGTGATAAACAGGAGTACTTCTCCCACCTACCTCCACTTTTTATCTTTGTGTGTCTCTATTTAGTTTAAAGACAGGAAAAGGAATCAAGTAGCACCTTTAAGACTAACCTATTTGTTTTGTTTTGCATTAGATTGCCCAGATTTCAATCCACCACCACCACCACCACCACTACTACTACTAGTAGTAGTTCTTCTTCTTCTTCTTCTTCTTGATGGCTAACAATCTTTCAGCCATAGATATTTCAGCACAATTACATAGTTGTGCTGGTGAGATCACAGTGTAAAGGTTTACTGAAAGGTGCAAATGTGTACAATTGGCCCTCCATATCCACAGATTCTTTATCCACAGATTCAAGCATCCATGGCTTGAAAACATATTTATTTACAATTATAAATTCCCAAAAGCAAACTTCAATTTTACCATTTTATATAAGTAACACCATTGTATTTAATAGCACTTGAACATCCACAGATTTTGATATCCATGTTCTGGAACCAAACCTCAGTGGATACCAAGGGTCCGCTGCACACCTATTTATGTTGCAATCTGCTATAGCTACCGTTACAGGCCCCCCTGGATATGGCAGGATAACCATACAGATTAGCAAAGCCATTGCAATCCCTGTGACTAGATAGCCTATTTCATGTGTCTCCCTCACTGATCTTCCCAGTAGCCTCCTTCCATTATTCGCCCCTGCAGCAAAAGCATCTTCCATCTGCAATAGGAAGTGAAGTTCCTGATGTGAGGGCATCTTTGGTATTACCTGGAAGACATGGTAGGTTAGGGGCTGTTCCCATACCTCATATATCAGGACTCTCCCCACTTTCACGAGGGTCCTGTGCCCCTAACCCAACGAGTGTGTGTGTGTGTGTTTTGGTGGAATTGATTTTTCATACTCTTAAACTGCGGGTAACCCTCCTAAGATGTCATAGTTTGTTGTTGTGTGCTTTTTTTATGACTCTATCATGGGTTTTCTTGGCAAGATTTGTTCAGGGGTTTTGCCATTGCTTTAATATCCTCCCCCCCCATTATAATAAAAGAAGCACAAAGATTTTAAAAGAAAGGGGGGGAGGAGGAGGAGGGGAAGAAAGAAATCAGAACGACAAACAAGACTGAGAAGTGAAGTTAAATAAGGTTTTTGAGAGAAGACAGAAAAGGGGGGAAAGGAAGAGAAAGGGGAAAGGAAGAAATTTAAAGAGGAGGTGTTTAAGGAAGATTGAAAGAGGGAGGAAGATGGTTATAAGTGGAAGGAAACAGAAAGGGTAAAGTCGTTGATGGCCATCATTGCAAAATAGTCTAAGGACAATTAAGAGTGTAAAATAATTTAGAGAAAGGTGTTCTATGCTCGAAAATATGTGTTTGTGTAAGTTGTGATTGAGAAATATTGATTGCTTGTTTGGTTTTTAAGATCTGCTGTTGAGTGATTTTAAAATGCTCAATTTTTTTTTAAAAAAAAAGAAAGACAAAACAAGACTGTTATCTGAAAGATCCTACTTGTATGTTTCCAATGCCTCAGAGAGAGAGAGTAGAAGACATAGAAGAAGCATCCGAGGGAGGTGGGTTTTAACCCCACTGATGTTCAATGGGGAGTGAAGCACACTTTGAAAGCTGCTTATATTTAAAAAAAAAAAAAAAAACAAGCAAAACTGGATCTGGGGCTACTTCACTTGCCTTCTGCCAGTCCTTGTCGTCCAACTTATACATCCATGCTATTTCTATTTAGAGGGTAAATCTGCCTCTTTCTTGTCCCGGAAACTGTGTTATTCACCTCTCCCCGCCTTTGGCTAAACTGTAGCAATTACTCTCCAGTAAAACGTGACGCCCCTGTCGGTTTTCTCTGGGCGGAGGCTTGGTGTGTGTTTCTTCCCCCCTCCTCTGTGATTTTATTGAAGACGGTGGCTCCTTAGTCATAAGGCTGGAGGCCCCTGTCTCATAGAACCTTGGTGTGGAAGAGACCCAAGGGCCAATCCAGTCCAACCCCCTGCCATGCAGGAAATCCAATCAAAGCATCCCCAATAGATGGCCATCTAGCCTCTCTTGTTACGCCCAGGAAGGAGACTCCACACTACACTCCAAGGCTGTGTTCCACTGTCGAACAGCCCTTCTGTCAGGAAGTTCCTTCCTATATGTTGAGTGGAATCTCTTTTCTGTGTAGCTTGCAATCCATTGTTCGGGTCCTGTTCTGGAGCAGCAGAAAACAAGCTTGCTCCCTCCTCAATGTGACATCCTTCAAGTATTTAAACAGGGCTATCATATCACCTCTTAACCTTCTTCTTCTCCAGGCTAAACATCCCCAGCTCCCTGAGACTTTCCGATCCCATGGGCATGTTTTCCAGACCTTTCAATATTTAGTTATCCCCTCCTCTGGACACGCTCCAGTTTCTCAAACCCTTTTTATGTGGTGCCCAGAACTGGAACAGTATTCCAGGTGGGCCGACCAAGCAGAATACAGTGGACTATTACTTCCCCTTGTCTAGACACTATACTTCTATTGATGCAGCCTAGAATGGCATTGTCTTTTTAAAATGTAGGCTATGCCTCCTCTGACCTGCCACCCCTTGCCACCTTGACACTCTGGCATGGCTTGTTCTGGACTTGGCTGGAATCTGCTGCCTGGTTTTGGCATTTTGGTTGCTTAGTCCCAATTGGGAGCACTCCGTTCAATCAATTGTGAATGGTGGCTCAACACATTGGTAAACCCCTTTGATTCAATGGGTCTGCTATCAAAGGATCAGCATTCGGGCCCTTTAATTCCTGATCCGCCTTTGCATCCCAAAAGACGCTTGAGGCAGGGGACAACACGAAAATCCTGATTAAAACAGGACTTGGCCGAAACATGGCATGGAGCCAGTCAATTTAAAAAAAGAGAAGCAGGGGAGGACTTGTCATTTCAGAAAGGCCACCAATTTTATCCAATTTCTCGGGAGTAAGCACCATAAAAGCGGTGGGGTTCATCTCATAGGCATGGTTAGGAAGAGGCTGCAGACTGGCAAAATACTCTCTTACTATGTATAGGTCGTCCTCGTTGTTGTTATTGTGGCCCTTCAACTCTGTTCCAATTTATAGCGACCCTAAGGCGGACCTATTGTGAGGTTTCCTTGGAAGTTTCTTCCGAAGGGGGTTGCCATTGTCATCCTCTGAGGCTGAGAGGTGTGACTTGCCCAGGGTCCCACCATGGATTTCCATGGCTGGGCTGGGATCGAACCTGGTCCAGAGTCCAAGTCCAAGGCTGTCCACTGCCTCAAGTTGGCTCACACCTCTATATTATACACACACACAAACAAAATACACAACTCATACACACACACCAACATATATATACACACAATGCAATATAAATAAAGGTTTATCACTTTCAGTCGATCGACTGGATTTATGCCGGCCCCATCCTATGGTACTTTAGCAGATTATTTCAGAGAGGAGTCTGCTGTTGAATCCCTCTGAGGCTGAGTTATGTATACCTTCAGCTAGGCTGGTGAGGCTTTCCTCTGAGTAGACATGCCTGGGAGGAGATTCAAACCCTTCTCCCAAGGTGCATCTACACAGTAAAAATAATAATAATGCACTTTGACACCACTTGTAAAGCTGTAGCTCCAGCCCAAGGAACCCTGAGAGTTGCAGTTTTGCAAGGTCTTTAGCCTTCGGTGCCAAAAAAGTATGAGTCTCACCAAAGTACAAAACCCCATTGCCTTCAACGGAGTGTAATCTGCCTTCTTCACCCTTGCGACACAACCACTATGAAAAGCTGTCTATCAGTATTTTGAAATATACAAAAAATCGGGCGAGGTACATTTTAATAACTAATTGATTTAAAAACAAGAGAGACAAAGCAAAAGGGAACTGGCAGCAGAACAAAGGAGAGTAAAAAACAGGGCAGCATTTTTAAAGCTCCAGAGCTGTATTTAAATACCTGGGAAAATAAGGGGAAATATCTGAGAAACTAAGGTAGGAAATCCTGGGAATTGTAGCTTATGTGACACCAGAGCTGAGTGAGAGAGAAGCAAAATGCTCACAAAACGACACTTCCCAGAATTCCCTAGCATGGAGTCAGTTAAAGTGGTCTCGAAACTGGAGTATTCCTTTGAGACTGCTTTAACTGCCCTGGATCAATGCTAGGCATTTCTGGGAACTGTAGTTGTGGCATCTAGCCTTTCTCTGTCAAGAGTTCTGGGGCCCCAAAATTAATCTACAGTTCCCAGGATTTGGTAATAACCTATAAGCCCTAAATGGCTTGGGCCCAGGGTACTTGGAGGACCGCCTCCCCCCATATAATCCACCCCCGCACACTCCGGTCGACAGGGATGAAACTGTTGGAGGTCCTACCACACGCTATGCGAGAGACCTCACAGAGGGCATTTTCTATCGTGGCCCCCTAAATCTGGAATAGTCTCCCGGACGAGCTCCGCTCCACCACATCTTTAGTTCTTTTTAAAAAAGACCTTGAAGACGTATTTCTTTTCCCAGGCCTTCCCACGTGAGAAATCATTTTATTACCATAATTTAAAAAACATAACACATTATAATTAAAATAAAAAAAAAACTTTTTAATACAAACCCCCTACCCCACCCCCCCTTTTTATTGCCGACCATTGGGACTGTGTAATTTTTTTTCGACTTCACCCTTTGTTCAAGCTGGCCCGTTTTTGCTGCGAGAATCTTGTTATAAGAGGATGCGGTTTTTAATCAATCTGGTTTTGAAGGAAGTGGGGAAAAACTGAAGGTTTTGTTGGTAATATGCAATTGACGCCTGCTGTTTGATCATACAAGTTGGAAAAGCAGGTTACAAATAAATCTATTATTATTATTATTATTATTATTATTATTTCCTAGCCCTGAGCCAGGGCAGTTAAAGCGGTCTCAAATTGGACTATTTCTGCAGTGTGGATTGGACCTTAAAAAAATAATAATAATCCCCCGCCCCATAAAAAGTAGCTTGCAGAACTGCGCTGTACTGTTTGCCTGTGCTTTATCTGCTGTTTTTAATAGATATGTTTAAAGCTGGGTTTTTTATGTGTTAATATTTTAAAATCAATAAAAATTATTTTTTTAAAAGCTGGTTTTAATTTTATGGGTAGTTTAATAATATTTTTAATTTTAACGTCATATATATATATATATATATGATGTACCAAAAATGTACCCTGGAAGCTATTTGCTTTGCAGACTCAAGAGGAAATGAAATAGAATCTTATAATAATAAGGAGGAGGAGGAGGAGGAGGAGGAGGAGGAGGAGGAGGAGGAGAATAGTAGCCCTGTGAGGGCTAGGAACCTTTGGGAAAAAGTAGTTTCTGTACTCCTTCCTGGTCGGGTTTGTTGTTAAATAGGACCCGCTGTTCCCGACATTAGCAACCCTACTTGTTTTTGGTTGTAACTATGAGTATGTGCCTTTTGGGTTTCTTTCTTTCCGGGGAGAGAAAAGAGAAGAGCGCCAGTCACGCAGTAGGAAAGTTGGAGTACTATCTTTAAACAATTTCTACTACTACTACTACTGATAATAATAATAATAATAATTTAGTACAAGACGCTCTGGTTGCAAAATAGCTCCAGGGGCGCGTCAGAGAGTGATTTCTCAGATCCGACCTACTTGAACAGAATGAAGCTTATGCCTCACTTTCTTGCGTAAAGGAATTAGTGGGGAAGAAGTTAGTGGGAAGTTTCACTTTGGCTGGATCGTGACCTCCTTGGAAACAGGCGTACATTTATTTATTTCTCTACCGATGCATTGCTTTTGTAGCAAAAACACTCTCCGAAAGAACCGACTCTAGTGTCTGTTTTTAAACACACACACACACACACACACACACACACACACACACACACATTGTGTATTCCTGATTTTTTAAAAAATTAAAGAGTGCATTTCAAGTCTGGCATTGCAACCTTAGGGAAATTGCTAGGCGGCAGGAAGGTACATTAGGCTCAACCTTGCTTCTGAATTTTTAAATTTTAATATTTTTTATTAAACATTTAATAGGGAAGTTTATCGAATAGGGAAGATGTGCAGGGAGTTGAAACTCAGAAGCGTGATCCCGATTCACACAAGGCCAACCTAGTTGTGTTTACTCAGAAGCAAGCCCCATGGAGATCAATGCGACCTTCCCCCAACTCAAACCTCAGCCTTAGAGGAAAGCAATGGCAAACCTTCTCTTGACCAAGCCTTACCACGAAAACCCTGGAAGAGGGTCGCCATGAACCGAGGTCTACTTGAAAGCAGCAAAAAATAGACACAAGTTTTCTTTCTAAGATTTAAGAGCAAAAAATATTGATGCCTGGACCAAGTCCGCATTGAAAAGACAGCGCAGTCCTAAGTATAGAGTCAATGGATGGACTTTGGTCCCTTGTCAAACAGAATCAATCCGAATCTTGGCATGCCCATAGTCAGGGATGGAAAGCCTTCAGGAGCCTCAGCCCTGGATTGTGTGTGTGTGCTTTGGAAGATCTGAGATGAGAGAGACTAGATTCTTAAGGATCCTCTTTCCATAACTGGAAGAAGAGTTTTCTTCTCTTGCTCTTTGCCAGATTGGAAGAAGTCGGGAGGCTAAGCGAGCATCGGACGCTTTGCTTAATTTCCCAAAGTGAACTGAGTGCTGGACTAAGGACTACTCTGGAGTCCGCGGTTCGAATCCCAGCTCAGCCATGAAGCCCACTGGAGTGAGCGTGGGCAAGTCACACTCTCTCAGCCTCAGAGGATGGCCATAGCAAACCGCCTCTGAAGAAACCTTACCAAGAAAACCCCATGATAGGTTGGCCTTCGGGTGTCCACAACGACTTGAAGGCACACAACAGCAACAACAAGGACACGGCAGAAACCTTTTCCTTAGTTGCCTCATCGATTCAGTTTTGATGTTGTTGGACTCCAGCTCCCAGCATTCCTCACCATGGGCTGGCTAAGAGACTGATGGGAGTTACAGTCGAATAACATATTGAGGGAGAGATATGAATTCCCAACCCAGAGATGAAGTATTGGGCTTATGGCTCGTGTCAACCCTTGAGAATTTAGGGACGGATGAAAAAAATGAGAGAATAGTGTTACTGAGTTTTTCCAAAATCGGTCAATGCACTCTCTGGAAACAAGCCAACTTTTTTCCTTCAACGTTGTGTAGACGACACCGCAGTGTGCTTTCGACTTTTATAGGTAACAACCCTCCCCGATACCACAATTTTGGTCCCTTTAAAAAAAAGAAGGGATAACGAAGTGCTATTTCTTGCTCAGTTATGGCAATTTACTTACTTACTTATTTTTATTTACAGTATTTCAATTTTTGCCGCCTTTCTCCCAAAAAGGAAGGTGGCTCACAAGATAAAACAATTTAAATAATCTAGTTCAAACAGTACACACCTAAGATCAAAAACATACAAAAGTTTAAGAACTGTCTAAGAAAGCAAAAGAGGGGAAAGACTCGCCGATGTTAGAAGCATCGCAGCTGTACGACCTAAAAACCTTGGTTCCCATTGAGAGGGAAAGGTGGGGTATAAATCCTTCAAATAAATATAAATCCTTGAAATAAATATAAATCAATGAAATAAATATAGTTCCATAAAGTTGTATGTTTTTTAAACTTGTGTTTTGCACGTTTTATAGACTTGTAACTTGGACTCTTTTAGATTTGTAACCCGCCTTGAGTCCCTGTACTGGGAGGAAGGCAGAATATAAATAAACATAAACATAATAATAATAATAATAATTCTACCATTTAGAAATACAACTGAGGCATCAAAAGAAAAGGGGCAAGCAAAGTTCCCCAGGGAATGCAATCACCGCAAATCTAAGAGTTCCCTGTGCGACTTCTGTTTTAAATTTTGCAAGCCGCCCTGGGTCCTTTGGTGGGGGAAAGGTGGGCTATAAACTTAATAAATAAATAAACAATTAATTCTGACCCTCCAAGGAAATTTTCCTCCAGTTCTCCAAATTTCTAACGATGTAGAGAGGGAGACAGTGGGGAGAAACAGCATCCAAGCAGAGAAAGCTTACATTTGCTGTGTTTGCATTCCCTTGGACATGTTGCCTGCCCCTTTTCTACATTCAAAGACACTGTAGAATCAGTACGCAGAGAGATCTTGTAGCACCTTTGGCAGCATGAGCTTTCGTAGACTTCAGTCTACTTCCTCAGATACTCGTAGCTGTGTTAGCCTGGATCGTCATGCAAAGGGATCTGAGACTAGGGGTGCATCTAGTTTATAAAAATAATGCAACATTGTACAAAATCCTGGGATTTGTAGTTTCACAAGGCCTTTAGCCTTCTCTGCCAGAGTGTGCTGGTGCCTCACAAAACTACAAATCCCAGGAGTTTGTAGGATGGAGCCAGGGCAGTTAAAATGCTTTCAAACAGCCTTATTTCTACAGTGCCGATTGAGAGAAAGAAAACATTCAGAGGTAGCCGTGTTGGCTATATATAACAAATCCTATAACATCAAAAATCCACCAAAGAGTGATATTTTTATGGAGACAATCAAAATGCACAATATACATGTTGCAAGCCACTTCTTTCTCTGTCTCAAAAGTGCTACAAGATCCCTTTGTGTTTCTAAATGCTTGACTTAAGCTTTTTGTTACTGCAGTGTTAGAAAATGTGGGGACTGAAGGAAATTTTCACTGGGGGGCAGCAGAAATCTTTAGGGATGGGGGTCAATGGCTTCATTTTGAACCCTCTCCTCTCTGGGACATTTGTACCAAGAATTTTACAGCCTTTGACACACTGGGTCCTGGCCACTTGCATCCTCAGAAGAAGCAACTCTGGGAGTGTTCAGTGAGATTGACACTGTAGATTGGAAATTGTAACCTAGGTCTCCACTGAGGTCCAAAATGCAGTCAGTGCAATACATAAAAGATGGGGGGACTGTGTGAGTGGGAAGAACCAGCATCATCTGTTATTATTTCTTTACCAGAGTGACTGAATTTACGTCTAAGATGTTTAGACTGCAGATCTACCTCTTTGCACCTCGCAAAACTACAAATTCTGGGATTCTGTAGGATGAAGCCATAGCAAAGTGGTGTCAAGCTGCATTATTTCTACAGTGCAGATGCAGCCTAAGTCCAGCACTTAAAAGATGAAATTAGTTATTCTGTGGGAAATGTAAAGAACCTTAAGTAAATTTTGATGATGTTTCTTTAGGTGATTCTTGATTGTCAGCTTCTCTTTCTCTCTCTTGTCTCTTTCTCTCCTCTTTATTTCTTCATCTCAGTTTCCTTGCTTCCCAGCTGTCTAGTTTTAGCTTGCAAGGAGAGGGGTCTGTCCTTTCTGATTAAGCTCTTCTGTAAAATAGGGATGAGTATCTTGCTGCCTTCCAGACCTTCTTAGACTGCAGCTCCCAGCTCTCCTCCCCATTGACTATGCTGGTTAGGGCTGTTGGGAGTTTCAGTTCAACAACATCCAGAGGGCTGTGTGTTTCCCATCCACCCTCCTACTATGAAGCCATATACTGTGATGGATATATATATTAGTTACCTTCCTCAGAGACAATGACATCTGTGACAACAACAATCAGAAATGGGAAATAAAGTAATATTCAGTATAGTGTGAGACACTGACTTCTGTGACATCTCCACAAGGCACATAAAATAATTAATAAAATACTTCTATCTATTTGTCATTCAAACGGGGGGAGGGGGGGAATAGAAGCAATTACACCAAAATCATATTTTTAACTAGCAGCAGAACATGGAAAAGTTACTTTTTGGTCAAAATCTCTTTCTGGATTTCTGTAGCTCTTTTCCCAAGCCTTGAATGAAACCATATACTCAAATGGAATAAAAATGAAAACAATAACTTCTTTTGCAAGGCCATTTCTTCAGTATCTCTTGTGACAAGTTGTCAGGAGCAAGGTGAAGACATTTTTATTTCAGGAGGCATTTGGCGACAGCAGAGAGAGCTTTTAATGGGATTTTTTTTATTTCATCCTGTTTTAAATGCCTTTTAATGCTGTTTTAACATGTGTTTTTAAATTAGTTCAATTGCATTTTAACTTTTATATTAAGAGTTTTTAATTGGATTGTGTTTTTAAGGAGTCGTGCTCCGCCTTGGGTCCCGCACTGGGACAAAGGCAGCTAGAAATTAAAGAGACTCACAAACAGGGGGGCAATCTAATATCCTCCCAGGATGGCTTGAGGCTTTTATCTCTTTGACAATATGCCCAGTGTACTTTCATAAAACAAATAATAAAATACTAACATTCATTTGTCATGGCAATTTATATGACAAATGAATACGAGCATTTCACTGTTTGTTTTATGTTGGGAATAAGAGTCCTCATTAGCAGCAAAGTTACCTTTTTAGATTACATCCTTGAAATAAATCTTTGAAATAAAATAAAATGCATCTCTCACAGTCTTTAGATTCTGGGAGTCGTAGCCCATAGGAGAAATTCTCCAAGCTCTGATAGGGCCCTAACTCTTTCTCTGAAGTTTCACTCTCACTTTTCTCCCCCCTCCCCTCCACCACTCCTGAAACTGTTGTATAAGCAAAGGGACAAACTGTAAGGAAATTAAATGCCAGCCAGCCAAGTTTGCCTGATTGCAACAGCATTGCCAGGGCAGTTCAAAGAGATCTCCCAAATTGAGATGGCTTTTTCTCTTGTATGTTTTTCCTTGCTTTAAAGCAGAGTCTCGTTGGTACAGGCTGAACCAGCTGAAGGCTGTTCTTATCCCAACATGCCTAATTGGTACCTTGAGTCCAAGGTGTCATTAACGCACTTGGATTATAGTTGCTGGTACAGTAGCTGGACTGAAGGAAAGCTGATTCATGTTTCTGAAATCCAGTGGGGCGTTCTAGGGGGTGGGGAACCTTGTGGTTGGCGGTGGTCTCTGTGGGAGTCCTCATTGCGCCTGGGCCCCAATGTTCTCCTTGCAAAGCTCCTTGTTGGACTTCTCTGTCACTCGGTTGTTCCATGGTCTCTTCCATGTGCGCCTTCCTACCTTCCCACTCCAGCGTACATTGGCGGCACCCATGAGCTCGTTGCATGAACAAGGGCCAACCTATATTTGAACAAGGTTGGTTTTATTAGCATCAAACACACACAAGTCTTGTAAGTACATGTGTCCTACTGACGTGGGAGAACCTTTGATGATAGTTTATTGGGGGAGAGAGGCCTCCAGTCTGTAATTGTCCCCTTTAAAACACACACACACACTTTCTGTACATCTAGGCTAATCCTAGCATGGGTGTAACCGGGCCTTAGAGAGAAATGGGAGATCTACAGCCAGTGGTAAGGCAAAAAAAGGTCTACAGGACTTCCATCCAACTCACGTTCTTTCTATAGGGTAAAGTAGAAGCCCCAGCTTCAGGTGAAAGAATGTCCTGCGGATCTAATTTGAACATGTCAAAGATGGTGGCCTGACCTGAGGATGCAAAAAGAGCATTGCCCTTGACCACAAGCTGTCACAAGAGACATGCACTACTAACTTTGAGTCATGTTAATCTATCTGCCATCCCATCTCATCTAAATAGTATCTTTCTGCTCCTCCGTTCATTCCATCTTTCTACACTTTGGGAGAGGGAGGGAAAGAGGAGATAGATGGTACTAATATGAGCACCTTCTTATGTCTAGACATGACCCCTGCCCTTATGGATATCTGCCTGCCAGTGCAAAGTCAATGTCCTTCAGTGTCTTGCATCCCCACACCAAGCAAAACTCTCCTCCAATATTCATCCTCTGGTACATCTTAAAATACACAAAGAAGTCGTTAAGATATGCAACTGTACAATGAGATGAAAACACAGTATTAAAAGAGCAAGTGTCTCTTGTACACATCTATTTCTATAGAAGTGCTCTGCCAGTCTTTGCATGAGAACACCCAAGCTGAGTCCTACTAATTTGGGTGGTAGGATTGCCAGTTTTCTGTTGGCCTCTGTTTCATGTCCCTAAATAACTTACGTGAATGACAAACATATGCTGTGGAAATCTTCAACAGTAGATTGGCCAAGGTCTGCCTCATGCACCCTATTTTTTCTGATCAGTTGACCAACTTAACAGGGAAGTCTTTAGAGAAAAGGAGAGGATTGAAAACTGGGGTGAGGTGAAGAATTAAACTGAGCATTCACTGTCATTAATATAGTTCAGTTACTGTTTTGTGATATGTGTTTTAAGTGTTCTGTTTTTAATATTTTAAATACATGTATTGTAAGTGTCAAGGAAAATGAAAGGCAAAGGAGTTGAAAGCAAAGAAAGCAAGAAAAATACAATCAATCTTCTGCATTATTTTTTGTTTTTAAAAGAAGCAGCTGTAGTTAACAAGTTCTTTCTCCTTGGATTTTTGTCCTCGTTTACAAAGTTATATTCTCTCCAGTTCCATTAAGTCTTTTTCTTTAAAAGCATCTCATTCAGGACAGGAAATAACTCAAATATAGATAATTTGTTGATCTATATTGTATCAAGTATCAATAATATGACATTTATTGTCTTAGCCATGGGCCATAACCATAAATCATATAAATCTATAGCTATAAAAGGTGCATAGGCCTTGCAGTAGCATGCCAGAGGAAATGTAACAGCCCCAAACTTGCATTTAACAAACTTTCCCTTGTATTTTGTTGCAGGAACTGGAATATCTGAACATAACACCTGCCCTTTGAAGCCTTTGGCTTATTTATATAAGCCTGATCCTGTACATCAGTGACAGATCAAATGCCGCTTTCCAGAATGTTGAACTGCAAGTCCCAGCACCCCTCAGCATTGGGTATGTTTGCTAGAGATAATGGGAGTTGCAGTTCAACATTTTGAGGGGTGCATTCTGCTCATCCCTGCTGAGCACTCTTAATGAGAAACAACTCCTATTGAGCCCAACAAAATTTAGCTACAGATCAGTAGGTATTTCATAGATGGGCAATTCCACCTCTCCAGGTGTCACTAAAGTGCAAATCCCATCATCCATAAATTTGGTAAAATCTGGTGAGAGCTGTGGATCAACGTAATCTAGGGTTACATTTCCCACCCTGCTATGCACATATCCCTAAGAATAAGAGCCATTCGGTGTGCTGGAACTTACTTCTAGGGTCCAAAACACACTGCAGAAAGAATCCAGTCTGAGACTGCTTTAACTGCTGTGGCTCGGTGCTAGGGAAGGCTGGGAATTGTAGTTTGTGGTGGTACCAGAGCTCTTTGACAAAGAAGTCTCACAAAATTACAGTTCCCAGAATTCCCTAACACTGAGCTTGAGCAGTTAAAGAGGTCTCAAACTGGATTAATTCTGCAGTGTACTTTGGACCTCCATAGACATGGATCCTTTGCCCTTGGATATAGGACCCCTGCCTCAGCTTTCATCTTCATCTAAACATATGTGTGGATCATGCCCTTGTTATAATGCAGCTCCCAGCATTCCTTATTCAGTTGCTGAGACCTGCAGTCCAATGACATTTGACGGGTCTTATGATTCCCATTCCTGAACTAAAATGAAGCCAAAGTTACTTTATAAACACATGCATTTGCATCCATGCCTTGTTACTTTTACCTCTTCTGGAGTCAAGGGAGAACCCACCTATTCTTTCCCCTTATATAATAAGTATAGATTGTAAACGCCTTTAAAGCAGGGACCTGTTTCTGTTTCTCCTGTTGTTGCATTTTACAATTCACTTTGGATAGTATGGAGACAAAACTTTTTCCAAGCAGGCTTCTGTAGGGTGCAGTAAAAAAGCCAATGACAGTGGCTCAAATCCTCCACCTTCCTGTATTGCATCAAATCCAAATGGATGACTATTAATCTTATGGTTTGCTGTGTTGTGGAGTTGTAAGTATTGTAAGCCGAATGAAATTGGGTTTTATTGTGGTTTTAGTTCTGCATACCATTCATTTTTGCAGTGATAAACAACTTTGCAAGCACACCAACTGCAGAATTTCCATGGGCTTTTAAAATCCAGAATGGTTCCTTAGATACCTGGAGCAAGGGACCATCCATAAAGTTTGTTATCCTCATGGAGAAAAAGGAACATCAAGGGTGGGTGGGTGGGAGTATTGGTTAAAATGGGGCAAAGCATTACCAAGATATATGACATTTTTCTTTTTGAGGCTTTTCCAAAGCTTTAAAAAGTGAGATACTTTATGAATGGTTTCTAGCTTGGCTGTGGAAACCAAAAGAAAGAGCGCTTCCTAAATTTTATTCTTTGGAAAGGAGAACTTTTTGTCCCTGTGGGTAAATGAAATGGGGCTGGAAAAAAAGCACCATGATCTTTAACCAATGTAACTTTTTAAAGGAGGATAGCTCTGTCAGCAGGTGCTCAACAAATAGAAACAGGCTTTGGGAAAGTAACTATTTTGGATTACAATTTCAACAATCAATAGCAAGTGTGCCACTGACCAAAGTGCCTGGAGAGATTCTGGGACTAATTGTTCAATACATAATGTTTCCATATCTATGTGGAACTCCATGTCCAGAACCAGTGTACCTGTGATTACCATTTGCTATGGGACAAATACAGGAGGAAGACTTTAGCTTGGAGGCTTCCTGAAAATATGAACAGCTTGTTGACAGAGCAAACAGCAATCTATTATGAGTGTATGATCTGGGAGAGACAGAGGTTGCTGCCACATTGCAGAATTAATGCAATTTGACACAGTTTAACTGCAATGCCTCCATCCTACAGAAACCTGGGCTTTGTTGTATTTGTCTTTTTAGTAGTCCACCATATTTACAGAACTCCTTTTGTGCCTTTTGTGTTGTTGTTTTTTCATGTCAGCTGTCTTCATTTTTTAATTTTCACAACTGTACAAGGAAATGGGAATCCTAACTTAATTATTCAATTATATATCTTGACACTTCAGAATCTTGTCTAATTCCTTTATAGTTGCCCTTCCAAGTTCTAGTCTTCTTTACTTGACTGCAGTCTCCATTCAGACTGGTCCAAGGATGGAAAACCTTGAACTATTTCTAAGTCTTCATTTTCTACTTTAAGTCAGCCTTGCCTGACTTTCTTGCCAATTGGAAACCATTCCTTTTCTCCATATTCTGTTCTAACATCACCCCCTGAACCCAGGGCAATCAAATGTTATAGCACACCGATTTCTTTAAGAGTGATCCATAATTTTTTATGATTTACACAATCAAAGGCTTTGCTAGAATTTAAAGTACAGGCTGCTTTTCTTTTGAAATTCTTTGGTGTATTCCGGTATCCAATGTATGTTTGCAATATGACCTTTAGTTCCCCTTCCTTTCTTGAAACCAGCTTGGATATCTGGCATTTCTCACACCGTATATGGCAAATGTTGTAGATTTTTCAGCATCACTTTGCTTACATGGGGGATTAATGCAATGGCCTTGTTATTACTGCAATAAACTTGGATTAAAGTTATACTGATGGGTTTTCCCTGAAGTCTTATCGATATGATTTGGTCAGATTTTGTGTTATATGCTTTCACTGCTTTTTCTGCATCTCTCTTCCACTGCTTCTCTCCTCACTATAAATGCTACCCCATTTGTATATAAATGCTATATACTTCTGTGCAAATATAAAATGCAACCTGATTTAGTTTCAATATCCGGTTACTGTTTTGGATATTACAAATTTGTGTAGTGAAGAAGCAGGAAGATGGCAGCAAATGTTTAGCTGAGTAACTTCACCTAACAAAAGTATTCTTTTTCTTTAGATCTTTATATATATGTTTATCATTCTTAAACTCTTCCTTCTTTGTAAGCGTGGGAGTATTTGTACCGTCTTTTCAAGAAAAAGGCTTTTGTCTTTTGAAGTCCTGAAATGTGGTATCCCTGATATAAGATTTGTTCCTCATAGGAATCTTAACATCTCTGCAATCACTCAAAGTCAGATTATATAAACATCATGAGAACTATCTATGTTTTTAGATGGCTGTATTTTGGTTAGGGATTTAGTTAGGGATTTAGTAAGGGATGACAGATGGAAAGTTTGTATACACTATGTATTGTTTAGGTATTTTATTTATTTGCTTATGTAAATTGTTTATGTATTTTATGTATTTGTTTATAATTTTATAAACCACCTTGATCCTTTGGAAAGGTGGTCTATAAATAAAATTATTGTTGATGTTGTTTTTGTTATTATTATTATTATTGTCATTATTATTATTATTATTATTATTATTATTTTATCTTTAGACTTGCTTTCAGATAATTATGCATAAATTTGCACTGGTTTGCAATGCTCTCACCATCATGACTTGCAGTATTCATCATAAATTTGCAGTATAATAATAAAATTTATTTATACCCTGCCTGTCTACAAAATGCAATCGGGGCAGCTTACAAGATTAAAATGTACAGTCCCAACCCTCAACCCCAAGTATTAGTCTTATCCATCCGGTTTCTTATTTTCTTAGTACATGTTCATTTACATATTAACATGGAGTCCTTCTGTCTGAAGCAACAGAAAACAAGTCTGCCTATCTTCTCTGTATCACAGCTTTTCCAATATACTTGAAGATGACTGCATGCCTCACCTTAATCTCCCTTTCTCTAGGCTAAGCTCTTCTCCAGCTCTTTCACTCACTGGCTTGCAATGCTCTCACCATCATGATTGCCGTTCTCTAGATCTAAAGAACTATGTACAGTATCTCAGTTGATCAATATTCTTCTTAAAATGCGGTGCCCAGAAATTAACATACTACTCCAAATGCAGCTAGTGGGGCTATTGCAACCTGTGACCTGGGCAGTGTTCTTCTTTTAATGTAGTTGAAGATTACATTAGCTTTCTAAAGCAGCTGCCTCACACTGCTGCCTCTTGTGATCCAACAAAACATAGAGATCCTTTCCAGAGGTACTGCTGCCAAGCTAGGTTTCCTCTGCCCTATATGTGTACTGTTGATATTATACTTAAATGCAAGACTTTCCATTCACCTCTGTTGAATTTCATCTTTGAATTTCACTTCTGCTGGATTTCAGTCCAGTGTTCTAAGTGCCCTGTCCAGGTCCTTTTGCATCTTGGCATCTGTGTTTTTTGGGATTGGCTGGTGTTAGGTCAGAAGAACAGTTTGAGGTCTCACATGTTGCCCTAGGGCTACACTTTGCTCACCCTGAAAATATCCAATGTATCCTTGTATACTGAGTGCCATTGAATCAATGGGGTTTCCATAAGTGGTGATTTACCATTCAACAGCGTAAGCAGTGGCTCTAGTGTAGCTGGGACTAACCAACAGGATTCAGGCCTTCATTACTGCACACTACAGCTGCCTTTATACTTGTTTCAACTTGAAATAAGAAAAAAACTCCTCTTTCATGTTATTTGGTAATATAAATGTTTGGATGGACACAAGAATCAAGCAGTTCCATGGAGTTTGTGTAACTTAGCACATGCGTTCACATTAGAAAGTGCCTTGCACCTGTTTTATTTTATGAGTTATTGGATCATGCCATAACTGTTACATTAAAACAATAAATACTGTGTGTAAATGAACTTTATATGTATCCTGGGCCAAAGTCTTGTTGACCCTGTGTGTCATCAAATACAGTGGTAGGAAGAGATTGTAAAAAGGAAACAAACCGGAAACAGATCAGAACACAAGTGATTTCTACAGTTTAAAATGGGATTAATCAGACACGGCACAGGCAAATGAACTCCAAAAACATACTTAGGTCAAAAGTAGCAGCTAATCCGCAGGGAGGTAGCATTTTAAGGAAATATGCAATTTCAAAACTAGAAATAGGAAATATGTGGATAGGCAAATAATATACAGTTGGATGTGTTTGGGGTTCAAAGGATCATAGATTTCCATTTTAAAATAGAGGGCTGCATCCATACTGGAGAAATAACCTGGTTTGGGACTGCATTGACTGCCTTGACTCCAGGCTATGGAATTCTGGGAGCTGGAGTTTGTTGTGGGGCCCAGAGCAGATCTCCTCTCTACTCTAGGCCAACAACAAACTCCAACTCCCAGAATTCCATAGCCTTGAGCCAGGGCAGTTAAAGCCATGTCAAACTCGGTTATTTCTCCAGAGTGGATGCAGCCCAAGTTTGTTTATGTGGCTGCAAGAAAATACTTACCTCATAATTTTCTTATTATATTAATGGCTGATTTTATTAAATACACACACACACACACACACACACACACACACACACACACTTTAAAATGGAAAATTGGCCAAAACAAATTCCCTAAATGATGCCTAATCAGCTTTTTATATGGAATAAGTAAACACTGATAGAAGAAACAGTATTAGTAACGGTTATGTTCTCTTGAAATAATAACATTATTATGTGCTTGTTACATTAGGTATGTCCTTTTTATGCATAGAATCACAGAATCATAGAATTGGAAGGGACCACAAGGGCTATTCCAAGTCCAGTCCCCTGCCATGCACAGCTAAAGCACTTCTGAAAGATGCCCATCCAATCTCTGCTTATAGGTGTCCAAAGTAAGACAGTCCACCAACCTCCACCTCCTTATGGCTAAAGAAGCATGCACAGCATTGCACAATGAGTCAATTCACTGTCAAACAACTCTTCCTGTCAGAAAACCCACTGGCTCCTTCTTTTGCATGACATCCTTTCAGACATTGAAAGACAGCTTTCATGACACCTCACAGGTCTTCTCTTCTCCAAGCTCAACATACCCACCATCTCAGTAAACCATTGCTCATAAGACTTTTAACACATTGCTCCCAAGTTCTGATTAATTCTTACTCAGAATAACTTCTCTTGATCTCAGCACAGTTGCAGTCCAATCCTAAACATGTTTTCTCAGAGTTAGATCCCACAGTGGCCCATGTGGCTTATTAGGAAGCATGTTTAGGACTGCAGATCAAGGCTGCAGGGCTCTGTGCATGTTTCCTGACATGATGGATGTTCCAGATAAACATGAATACAGGGCTGTTCTGCTGGGATACATTCTTAGACACAATTACCGTGGAGCACAGCAAAAACGTATGTCTAAGGAAGCATGCATAACATTGCACAATGAGTCAAATAAAATAGGTTGGGGTGTATTCAAACATCTGCTCCATACTGAATAAGTACAAGTTTTAACTGGTTAAGCACATATTCCCCATTTTAAAAGGGACTGTAGAATAAAAAGAAGTGAGAGTTCCAGTGTGAAGCTAGCACACAAAGTTTTATTGGTGCTGCTGGAAAATTCCTTCTTGGCAAAATGTAATTTGGGAAAATAGTTAAAACTACCCAAATAACTCTTCACACTTTGTTCCTAGACATTGAACAGGTGCTGACAACAACTAGGTAGCAAGATTCTACATTTGACTTCTATCACTATTTTTTCTTTTAGTGGGGAAAGACTCTTCAGTCAGATAGCCAATGCATACATTGGTCTGTTAACAGTGTAATTCTATATGTTTCTACTCAAAGGAGAAGCTACTGTGATGTTCAGGTGTGAGTACAGGATTGGGACTTGGGACAATAAAGTTTATTGGGTGACCTGATGTGGAATCTTCCAGACACAGAAAGATTAGTATGTAATGCTGGTGACTCAAGGATCCACCATTACTTAGAGATCTAATCTGCAGCACAGAAATCATGCAATTTGACATCACTTTAACTGCCATGGCTCAAAGCTATGGAATGCTGTTATCTGTAGTTTTGTCAAATATTTAGCCTTCTCTGTGCCACAGCAAACTACAAATCCCAGCATTTCATAGCATTGAGCCATGGCAGTTAAAGAGGAGTCAAACTGCCTAATTTCTGCAGTGCAGATTAGAACCTAGAGAAAGAAATTTCTGTCCCTCACCCTGACACACCAGAATCTGAACAGAATGGGAGCCACATGTTCATACACTCTAATACAGATTCATCAAGGTTGCCAAATCACTACTGTAAAGTGCATGTACTGGGAAAATTTCATTAAGTTGACAAATTTTATAGAAATTTTGACTATCGGCTAGGCATTAGCGGAGGTGTCATTAGAACTGGCATCATCTGGTGAGGTAACTCATAGTGTCCCCCTCTAGTAGACCACTCAGATCTTTAGCAATGTTTTTTGTATTAATGTTATTCATAAATCATAATTCCCCTCTATCACTGAATGTAATGGTAAAAGTTGTGACAAAACAACTAGCAAAATTAAAATTATATTTTTAAATTACAATATCATATGCAGTGGTGTACTGGGGGTTGGAGTCACTGGGGGGGTAGTGGAGGGTAGACTGACTCAGCCCCCAGAGGTGCATTTGGGCTCTGACATAGATGCAACCATGGCAACACCCTAATACTGTCACCCCTGCAGCCACCTCTAATGGAAAGGAAAGTCTCAATCACCCAGAGGTCCATTTGAGCTTTTGCATGGCTACAGCCATGCAGAAGCCAACATGGAAGGGACTGCCATTGCTATTGAGTGAGTGAGAAAAGGACACAACACCCTTTCTCACTCACCCAGCATCCACACTGGGTGTACCACCCCACTGGATGACACCCCTGTCTGGGATGTCGACCAGTGCAGTACACATACCTTGCATCCTCCTAGTGATGACACTGATCATGCATACAGCCTAAATGTATTTACGTGTACATAGTTTCATGTGATTAAAGTGAAAAATTGATAATGTGTTTTTTTAAAGAAATTTTACATTTTAATTTTAAATTTTAAAAAATTAAACAAAAAATTAAACCTGGGGCCCTCCCTTTTTTCCTCCCAGTGAGCCTCACCCTATTATACCATCTCTTCAGCATTTTAAAGGGGCCCAGGTGAATGCCACAGCCCATTCCTGCCAAGAGGCAGATGTTTGGGGAGCAGTGGTGTCACACACACCCCTTAGGGAGTCACCCTTGGGCATCAGTTGGCTATGTGGGGCCATTCCCCAGTCCTTGCTAAGTAACTCACTCCCCAGTCCCTTGGTATCATAGAGAATAATTATTACCATGTAAACATCACGATATTGGCTTGTTCTTCTGGAGAAAATTTACTGAGACCAAGACACATGATTCAAAGGTGATAATAACATTTTTCTGGGTTAGCCCATTTGAAGCCATGTTCATTTTCCCTTTAGGCCCTGTGCCAGTCACTTTATCTTTTAGTCTGAGCCATATCACAGGATTATTGTAGAGTTAGAATGAGGAGGAGGAAGAGAGTTTACAGACCATGAATAGTTTTTAAGAAGGTCTTCTTGAGTTCACTAGGTTTTTTTTCTTGATAAGGATTAGAGATGCAGTCTGGGTGTAGAGAAAATAGCACCTGTAGCATAGGGGTTCACCGTCCACCCAAAAGCTTCCAGTAAGTGTTTTCAAAACTGTTGTTTCACTCTGGGTGGGGTGGGGATCATGCTCTTTACCCCAGCTCTCATGATCACATCTTCCAAGTGTTTGAGACTTCATCTCCCAGAAACCTTTAGTATTGGCCATAGGAATTTAAATTCAAAACAGCTGAAGTCCAGAGTGTGATGAACTGATTCACAAACCAGCCAATCAGAAGCCAGAGACCCTAAGCCAATCAGATGCTGGCTGAGGAGTTTGAAGATTCCCCTTGGCAGTTGGTTCTGTCAGTTAGGGTTTGGAATCCTGAGGGATGAAGCTGGTGTTCAGTTGAGGAACAGTAGAGTCCAAGAGAGGACTGTGTTTCAGAAGTTCCTGAGGGAACAGCATTTTGTTAGAGTGGGGTGTTGATCATAGAACAAGAAAAGGTCTGATAGGTCCAGAGAAGGACAGTATTAGTTTGGGAGTCTAGAGAAGAGAGACTCAGTGTAGCCAGACTCTGAAAGAGGGGTTTCAGTTACATAATTTCCTGAGGGATATTATAGTCTGTGTGGCTGAATTATTAACTGGGATTTAAGAACAAACCTGTATATATGTAACCAAGAAAGACACAGTAACAACTTCATGTCCAAGTTACCTTTTCCATTCTGTTATTCCAATAAATGTTTATTATTGTTTGAAGAAACTTTTTGTCCTGAGTGTTCAAAACACAAAAACACGCTACTGTATGCTAAAGACCGGACTAGAAGTAGGTTGGAGTGTGGAGTACGTCACACAGAGTTTGAGGATATTTGCTCTATGCAAACAAACGTCAATCCGCATCATTTGACCTGCACTCACCCCTGATCTTAGCTCCAATAACCTCAGTGTGATAAAGTCCATAATTTCCAGCTTTTTCATCCTTATTTCGGCTGATGTGCTAAAAGAAATTCTGAATTCAGATTTTTTTTCTTTAAAAAGATCTGTATTGAGAAAAGTTTAATTCTGAAATTTGTATCCCTACATTAGATACATTAATTCCTCTTATTTTCCAAGATCCATCTTTCCATATTTACTATTTTGTATATGTTAATTTTTGTTTCCTTAACCACTATGAGATTCAAAGAGGAAAATAGGGCACTGAAATAACTCTCCAACCCATCAAATCTTGGAAAAGTTGCTTTTATGGCTTATAATTCCCAGAATCCATCAACTAGCAAATTTTTAACTTTATCAGGTACTGACCAAACCTGGAAACCTTATTCCGACACCATGCTGACCCCTATTAGTCCACAGCTTCCAAATTGCACCATAAGGGTTAGAAACCTGCTTTTAAAAACTGAAATATTTGCAACACTCAAGCCAATGTAAAATGCTATGCTGTCACATTTCTGCCCTCCCACAGAATTCCACAGAACATACATAGTTGTGATCCTTGCTGGGTGGTAGGTTGGCAGCTCATTTGTCTACCCTGTAATCAGTGCTGCTGACTTTTTCTGCATTGTACACAGCAGTGCAAATAATAGATAGTAAGCATTCTGTGAGAGCAGAAGCTTTTCCTAAATGCCTTGCTTTCATAGAATCATAGCACTAGAAGGGACCACTGCCCCTCCTATGGAGGAAGACACAATCACAGCACCCTCCGCAGATGGCATCCAGCCTCTCTTTAAAAACTTTCAAAGGAGGAGACTTCACTACTCTCTGAGGCCATGTGTTCCACTGTTGAACAGCCCTTATTGTCAGGAGTTTCTTCCTAATATTGAGGTGGAATCTCTTTTCCTGTAGTTTGAACCCATTACCCCATGTCCTAGTGTCTGGAGCAGCAAAAAACAAGCCTGCTCCACCCTCAATATGACACCCCTTCAAATATTTAAACCATGTTATTATGTCACCCCTTAACATTCTCTTCCCCAGGCTAAACATACCCAGCTTCCCAAGTCTCTCCGCATAGGGCATGGTTTCCAGGCCCTTCACCATTTTGGCTGCTCTCCTGGATGCCATTGGACTGTACAATCCCTCAAGGTCAGAGCTGTTGTCAGAAGTCTCTGCTCTTCTGCCTGATTCTGTATTTCACTCCTTGATCTTCTCCTTACACTCCTCTTAATTCTGTGTACTTTGGGCAAGGTCATGCTTTCACTTTAAAGTCCTGTCTCCATGCTCTGCATTCCACAATGATACTCCTTTATGGAGTAAAGCTTCTCCTTTCTTCATTCCAATATTTCTCCCTTAATTCTATTCTCTCTTTTTTTCCCCGACCCACCCTGAAACTCTCATCCCACCTCTTCATTGCTAACTTCTCCAAAATCCATCCATGTTGCCTATCCTTAACCTGGCCTTTCCCTGGTCTGTATTAAATTTCTTATCTTCCTCTGGCCACCAACCTAGACATCTTGAAAAATGATTAGGCAAATTCATATAGGAGAGATTTATCAGAAGATATTTAATCTGGTTCAATATTTTCTAATCATCAAAATTTGGGCTCAGTCATCAATCAGAGTGGAGACTGCAGTCAAGAAATCAGAAGATGACTAGGATTTGGAAGAGCAGCTATGAAGGAACTAGAAAAGATCCTGACGTGTAAAGATATATCAAATGCTAAAGCTACAATTGTCCATTCCATTGTATTTCCCATTTCTATGTATGGTTGTGAGAACTGGACAGTAAAGAAAGCTGATAGGAAGAAAATCAACTCATTTGAGATGTGGTGCTGGTGAAGTGTTCTGAGAATACAGTGAACTGCTAATAAGACCAATGGATGGGTCATAGAGCAGATCAGGCCTGAGGTCTCCTTGGAAGCAAAGATGATTAAACTGAGGTTGTCATGTTTTGGCTATATCATGACAAGAAAGGGATCACTAAAAAAAATACTATAATGCTCCGTAAAGTGGAGGGCAATAAAATCATGCAATCATAGACCACAAGAGCCATCCATTCCAACCTCCTGCCACTCACAATCAAAGCATTCGTGACTGCTGCCCATCCAGCCTCTGTTTAAAGACCTCCAAAGAAGGAGACTTCACCACTGTCTAAGGGAGTGTGATCTATTGTCAAACAGCTCTCACTGTCAGAAAGTTCCTCCTAATGTTGAGGTGGAATCTCTTTTCCTGTAGCTTGCATCCATTGTTCCAGGTCCTATTCTCCGGAGCAGCAGAAAACAAGCTTGCTTCCTCCTCAATATGACACCCCTTCAAATACTTAAACAGAGCTATCATATCATCTTTTAACCATCTCTTCACCAGGGTAAATGAACCCAGCTCCCTAGGTCTCTCCTCATAGAGAATGGTCTCCAGACCCTTCACCATTTTCATTGCTCTCCTCTGGCCACGCTCTAGCTTGTCAGCATCCTTTTTGAATTGTGGTGCTGAACTGGACACAATATTCCAGGTGGTCCCTGACCAAAGCAGAACAAAGTGGCACTATTACTTCCCTTGATCTAGACACTATACTTCTAATTATGCAGCCTTGAATTGCATTGGCCTTTTTAGCTGCCACATCACATTGTTGACTCATGTTCAATTTTGGACTGTGACTCCTAGATCCCTTTCCCATGTACTGTTGTTGAGCCAGGTATTCCTCATCTTAAAGCTATGCATTTCATTTTTTCTGCCTAAGTGCAGTACCTTACATTTCTCCATGTTGAAGTTCATTTTGTTAGTTTTAGGCCAGCTTTCTAGTCTATTAAGATCATTTTGAATTTTGCTACTCTCCTCTAGGGTATTTGCTACTCCTCATAATTTGGTGTCATCTAGAAATTTGATAAGCGTGCCCTCTACTTTTTCATCCAAGTCATTGATAAAGATAATGAATAGCACTGGGCCCAGGACAGATCCTGTGGCACCATACTGGTCACTTCTCTCCAAGATGAAGAGGAGCTATTGCTGAGCACCATTTGGGTTCGGCCACACAACCAATTACTAATCCACCTAAGAGCTGTATTGTCTAGTCCACATTTTCCTAGCTTGTTTGCAAGAATGTCATGGGGGACCTTGTCAAAGGCCTTACTGAAATCAAAAGATGTCTACAGCATACCCTTCATCTACCAAGCAGGTAATTTTATCAAAAAAAAAAAAAGAGTTCAGATTAGTCTGACATGACTTTTCCCCAATAGGAAAAGAGAAAGACCACAGTACAGATGGATAGACTCAATCACAGAAATAATGGCCATGAATCTGCAGGAGTTGAGCAGGGCAGTTGATGATAGAGTAGCTTGAAGGTCTCTCATTCATGGGTTGAAGCATCTGGCTAATAATAGCTAAAAACAATATTTTGGGCAGGATTTTCCTTTAAGTCTGAAGGATTCTCTTTCAGTTTAGGTCTGCACAACTTTTCTTCAATCCTCCCTGCTGTCCACAAAAATACAGACAATGAGTCTTGTTTGAAGGGATAATAGCCAGCTATTTGGAACACACTTGGGTGGAACAGAAAGGGCTGATCATCCCTGCTGTTTTCGCAGCTACATTTGTTCCTTAGAAAATTTCATGCATTTTCTAAAAAGACCTCATGTCAGCTACATATCCTTTGAGAGGACAGGAAGATTCTACCTGTTGCCACCAGTCTGCTCCACACCTTGCAAACTTGCTTCTCCAAATGACCTGCTTTTTTATATAACAAAGATGACGCCTGGTGTCTCTCTGCTGATAATTGAGGGTGAGGATCATTTCACTGCAGACACAGCAACTTTTGACAAAATGGGTTGTCTCATTCCATTACGCAACAGTAGAGTGAGTTTCTCATCATGTCAAGGTATGAAAGTGAGAAATCCAGCCCCAAAAGTAATTGTAGGTGTGAAAGACTGCACAGACCAACTCACATTCAACCTTGACTGGAATATTATATAAATGCATTTGTTGCTCTAAGGTGGTCAAACTTCAGGCTTCTGGGATCTTCTTTGGTGGGTTGTTTTTTACAAGAACGCTGAGATCCACCAACTAGAACCTGCTACAAAATAGATACACTGAGCCTAGTAATTTGTTCTGAATAACAAAATAACAAAACTGAATTCATGATACTTATTTAATTGCTGATATGATATTGGGATATCATTCTTTGTTATGTACTGCAGATCACCTTAGCTTCCACCCACACTTCTGGTCTACATCACTGGAAGAAATTTACCCTGATTGCATCCTAAAATTACCACATTTTTTCACCTGCTACTCACTGGGGCTGCTCAATAACCAGAGAGCTTAGTATTACAGAGTCCTAATAGGATCACGTAGTAAACCATCAAATAATTCAGTCACAGTGTTCATATTCATCCCCCAATTCAGTTCCAGAACACACACTCTTGTTCCACAATCTACCAGGTGGGTTACTCTGATACTTTCTCCATGGGCTTCCATTAATATGAGCAGTTAAAGTTTGGAAGCGGCAGTCAGTGCAAAATTCTGTAGCCTGTTTGCTGTTATTGAGACACTATGGAAGACCAGTAGTGTCACTAGGGGGTGCAGGGGGTGCGGATCACACCTAAAGGGAGGTGAAACCACTTCTCCCCAAACATCCACCTTTTGGCAGAAATGAGTTGTGGCATTCATCTGCTTCTCTTCAAATGTTTTAAGAGATAGTGAGAGTGGGATCAAGCTCAGCAGGAGGAGAAAGGAGAGGCCCCAGAATTTTTTAAAATTCAAATTTCAAATTTCAAATTTCAAAATTTTGATTTTTTAAAATTTTGATATTTTTTCAAAATTTTCTTTAAAAACATCACATTTTAACCAAATCTTCATTGTGTATATATAAATACATTTCAGTTATGCACATGACACTGTAATTTGAAGATATTTTAATTTTGCTAGTTGTTTATTTCACAACAATTAGCAATACATTCAATGGTATATGGGAATTATGATTGATGAATAACATTAGTGCAAAAGAGTATTACTAACGATTCTGAGTGGCGTGAAATAGGAGGAGGTCAAGGGGGAGTGACACCATGAGTTACTGCACCGGGTGACACCAACCCTAAGGAAGCACTGTAGAGGAGATGTTAAAACGTCCTCCTCCTTTGGACACACCTCCACTGACTTAACATTTGGATCCAAGCCCAGCTCAAGGTACTGCAGTAAAACTCCTTAAGCAGTTTGCACCTTGTGTTGAGGAGAATGCATTCCTCCCCCCCCCCCCCACACACACACAGTAAAAATTTGTTTTACAAATTTTAGCAATATTCCATCAGTGCAGAGTTTTCTCTGAGTTCCATCTTTGCTAAATGGGTTGGGAGGCAAAGTAAGAGTTTTGCTTGTCATGGTACTCATCCTTTTAAGACTCCCAGGGTCCTTCCACACCACACTGTTACAGTGCTGCTAACATTTCACTTTAACAGCATTGGTTCCATTCTATGGAATCCTGGGGTTTGTAGTTTAAGGGAGGAACAAGAGGAGCTCTCTGGCTGAGAATTCTAAATGTTTCTCCTTATACTACAAATCCTAGGATTACATAGAATGTTGCCATGGTAGTTAAAGTGGAATCATAGCTCCATAATGGTTCAACGGGAAGGGTGGCCCAGTCCATGGAGATCTGACAACTACTCTCCCCACTGCCCAACCACTCCATTCTGGTTTTCTCCTTCTTCATCTCACTTATATGCCCCTTCCTTCCTTCCTTCCTTCCTTCCTTCCTTCCTCCCAATTATACATAGCACCATAGAACCCTCAGGGCCTCACTCAACATTTATATGAATTAATAAAACAAATATAAAACCAATAACCATTTAAATTGCACATATAAACAACATCATCATAAAAAAAAATTAGCAACAAAGCAAAACAGAAAAAGCAAAAGAAAACCTGTCTGGCAGACAGGTTTTCTTTTGTCTTTATGCCAAAGGATAAATGAACTTTTTTTTAATGTATGCAAAGATTTTGCCAACTACTGGTATTAATGTTCCTAATGGTTTTCATCTCAACGGGGTATCATCAATCATTATTGCTGGTGTTCGTAACAGAATGCTTTGTAGTCACTGTTTCTGCTCTGTTGTTTGATCTATTTTCCCAAAATACTCTAACCTATTTAGTTGAAAAGAAACACATGAAACTGTAACTTTATAATATTTGCATCAAGTCAGTACCTAGTCAGGCACACTGACAAATTAGCATCAGTGCATTTGACCAACCCCATGCAGTGGACAATCCCCTTACCGTCCCATCAGTTCAACATCCTAAAAGTACAGCAAAAGATGCAATGCTTAGAATAGTTACCTGTTTAGAATACAACTCCCAGAATATGCTAGCCTGCACAGCCATGCTGATTGAGGGATTGTGGTGGTCCAGAAAAGTAACTTTTCTAAGCCCTGAAAAGGTTTCAGAGCAACCCTGGTAAGCCTGCCCACAACCTCCCCCTATTTTATATTAAATTTTATAGAATAGTTTATATATGTAAAAATATATCTGTTATTACAGATATTACAGAGATTTTATCTTCTTCTTTACTGCTGAAATTTCTTTCCTCTCCAATCATTTACCATCATGTCTTTGAATGCTAATGACTTTCATGCTATGGCTGCAACCACTTCATGAACAAAAAGAAGCTTGGCAGTTGAATATGAAAGTAAGTATTGGTGGTGTTTCACACTGTATCTGTTTAACATCAGCAAATACCCATCTTTCAAAACCAGAGTTGAACTTCTGATCCATTGATTTCACCCCTATATATATATATATATATATATATATATATATATATATATATATATGTTTGCTAATCCATGCAGCCACCAGAGGATCACACGGGCAGAGGATCCTTGGATCTGCTGAAATTGCTTTTCCCAGTTGAAAGCAAAGACCTGATCCTGCTATAGTTAAATATTTTTCAACACATAAATACTATTAATTTAACATTATGTGTACTGGGTAATCTTTGGGCCTGATCTTTCATTAAAAAGTACACTATTTCAATTATATAGAAAAGCAATCAATAAAACAAAACAAGATTATTACTATATATATTATGAGCACAGGACTATGACTCTGGAGATGAGGGTGCAGACTGCAGCTATTATCATCTCTAGCTAGCCTAGCCAGTGGTGAGGGATGATGGCAACTATAGTCTAATAACACGGAGGAGGCACAAGTTGCCTACCCCTGTTCTATAGAATAAAAATATATTATGGAAATTTCTGCAGCCATAAGACTAATTAAAAGTGGAAGAAAGTTTCAAACGAATATAGTGGAATTGCCAGTTTTAAATATATATACGTTGTATAGCTACAGTACATGCTAGAAAATTTAACTGGCCTGGTTTATAGTCAGGGTTACAAATAATATTGCCTATACTTTCTGACTTTGCTTAAGGTCAGACTTTGAGTATGATTGTATTTTCTTGGTTGTGAGCTATAACTAGTAAATGTTTCATAAAAAATTTATGGCCTTTTTATATAGGGCTTAAAGCAACAGTTAGTCTCAATGAAAGTAGGTCCATTTAACGAATTTGCATGTTGACTTTACATGTCTCATTCATTCAGTGCATCTACTCTAGTTGGCTATAATAACTGGATTTTGCCCATAGTTTATTTATTTGTTTGTTTGTTTAGTTTAGTTAGTTTATTTGTGGTTTGAGAATAGTCCCTCTCAAGAGACTCAATGATCCTCCAGGAAAGCACTTAAACTTTGAAATTAAACTAAATCAGCCCAAATCATACACTGATGTGACAAAGAGATTCTTGCCTGGGAGACATCTATACAATAATCTCTCGACCAATGTTGTCTTGATGGAAGTCAGGGTCCATCATGTGTTCTAGAAATGAATACTAAAACAATATTTTTAATAGAGTTAAACTATGGGCATCTCAAAAATAACATGTCCCTGTGTAGACCTGGATATCATCAAACAGATTATTAAACCCTAATTAGTCTGTTTGGAATTTCATCCCCACAGTAGCTTTCCCTGTTAAAATTCTGCCTCTCTTACAGCTTTGAAAGGGATAGGGCTTCCATCCATGTGAGAAAAGATCTCAATGGGTTCAGTGACTCAGGTCCTACAAAGTGGACTAGGAACAGGTAACTCAAAGTTTAAAAGATCTTGGGGTTTGTTTTTTTCCAGGAGAAACTCTAAAGAGCCATCAATCGAAACGGGCTGCAAAAGACTTAAAAATTAAAGAATTCTGTGCCCAGGAATGAGCTCTGAGTGTCAGAAATGAATGGAACTCACAGTCCTTTTGCACAGAAGTCAGTTCCTATAAACTTCAAGCTTTCTTCATTTTAGCAGTCTAATGAGAGGGGGAAGGTCATTTTATTGCTGCAATTGTTGAACAGCTAGGAGCCAGAAATCCTTACAGACCTGCTGTAAACCACTCAAAGACCTACCAGAGATGGGAAACCACAGACATCTGAGTTATTCTATCCTGTGGTATCACAAGAAGGACTCACACACACACCACATGACATCTTTGGTGGTTTCTAGACCTTTCTGCAGGTGTTTCCCATTTTAAGAAATTGAAATGTCTTTCCTAAAGCTTACTAGAGTAAGAGCATTGCGGGTTTTTTTTAAAAAAAAATATGCCTCATCCTTTTGCCTTTGATCCTGCCCATACTAGAATATGTTGTGATATTCTCTGATATTTTGATCTTGTATTCAGCCATTCAGGTAAAACAGATTCCACATCTCTGAGATACACCTTCAAACACCCCTGATCTAGACAAACAGCTCATCATCTTGTTTAACTATACTAGTGGTTAAGACACCAATTCTGATGATCATAAGGTCAGATGTTTGGCAGTTGGAGACACACATGCCACATGATGGAGTGAACCCCTGTCACTAGTCCCAGCTTCTGCCAACCTAGCAGTTCGAAAGTATGCAAATGCAAGTAGATTGATAGGTACCACTTTGGTGGGAAGGTAACAACATTCAGTGCTGTCTTGCTGGCCACATGACCACCAGAGCAGTCCTCAGATGACACTGGCTCTTCGGCTTAGTAATGGAGGGAAGCACTGCTCTCTACAGTCAGTTATGACTAGACATTCATGTCAAGGGACTACCTTTACTGTTACCTTTAAATTGCAGACCACAAGTATAGGATTCCTTGGTAGAATCTTCATGTTACAGAAGCAAATTCAACCAAAAGTATACCTTGCATGTAGAAATCTGGGTATTAGGGAATTGATTTTTAGCCTAATCATCATGCTCAGGTTAGCTTTATATAAATTAGGGGGGGGGATCACATTTTGCATGTGGATTTCTTCAGTTGTGCAATTTTATATCTGACCCCTGTAGTAGTACATCCTGGGGAAAGTATTACAAGGTGCTGAACCATTCATCTAAAGAGCCTTGGAGACTTGATAAATAATGGTGGTGGACAGCTGTAACACATGACAATGATAAATTCAGTGTTAATATTTTTAAAGGTTTCATGTTCAGTCACTCCACTCTCCCCTGCCCCCCGACAGTGACTGAAAGTGTTCATTGATCTTTCTTGCCTGGGTGCATTCTTTCATTGTATAACTGGATAATTTATAGTATGATGGGCCTGCCAAGCATGGTTTTTAAAATACCTGCTGAGAGAAAAACATTTTCCTTTTTTTTAAAAAAAAAATCCTGTTTCCGAGTTGCTGTAAAACATAAAATATTCTTTTCATACTTTTCCATTTGGGTATGTTATTTTAACGTGGATGGTCCAGCTATGTCTAGATATGGAACCATCTGCACCTGAATTCAATTGCTGCCGCATTGTTGAGCTTCACCTGAATTTGCAAAGGCACATAACAGTCATGTTTCGCAGAGGATCATGGTCACAGATTACTGGAAAGCATTTAAAACAGCTGCATATAAAAGGATTAGATTTATTGCTTCTTACTTTTCTATATGTTAACAGCTAAGTTAAAGTAAGAGAGGGCACCCAAACTGCTGGGTACTTCCTTGCCCCTCTTATTGATTTCCTCCTTTACCAGGTTATTCTGAAAATGAGCATTATGTAAAATGCAGAAGGAATCCAGACCAGAGAACTGTGGCAACTGGAAATATGGACCATAACATGGATCACTGTACATAGCTGTTCCTACCTTCTTACTGTGAATTCACACAACACATGCCTGTTTCTAATACTTTGGAATTCTCTGGGTGAGAAATCAAATCCCTGACCTGCCAGACCCAGAATTCCATAAGATGATGCCATGGTAGTTAAAATGAAATCATAGTGCTATAACTATCTAGTGTGAAAGGGACTTTTTCATGTCTGTGGAAAATAAGTAACAGGGCTTTTTCCAAATTTTGAAATGTTGTGAAGCATTTTTTTCTACCTCTTCATTGCTCTTTTTCTTTTTCTTTTACTCAAGCATTTAATTGACATTTAATTGATTTTATGAATAGTGCTGACAGTTGGTTTTATAGGTTTATATTGTGTAAGTAGTACTATATTGATGATGGTTAAATTTATAGAAGAATGCCAGGAATCCATGTTTAATGGCCAGTGTTATTATCATCATTATAGTAGTGGCAGTGGCATTAAGTTCCACATCCTCTCTCTCTCTCTTGCCTTCCTTTTCAGGTTTTCTGTAGCATATGAAAACCTATTTCCCAACGTAATGTCAGAAAATCCTTAAAGCCTCTCCTTCTACTCTCATCAATAACATTCCCTTTTCTTGATAAAGTTTGTTCTGAGGAGGTTTGGCATTACTTTCCCCTGAGGCTGACAGCATGTGACTTGCCCAAGGTGTCCCAGTGGGTTTTATGGCCAAGCAGGTAATCAAACCATGGTCTTTTAGTTTAAAGACCCACAATGCAGAAAAACTCTATCTGCTTCTTCTGCAAACTGAATGGTGAAATGCTCTCTGGATAAGCTGATATAAAATTTCATCTTAGATACCATGATACACTGATGTTGACAGTGGGGAATGAGAGTTAAATATCAGATATATAGTGTATAAAACTTCAGGATCTAAGAACTGATGCATGTCATCCTGCTCCAACTGCTCCAAGCAAAGGCTGGCAAACTTTTTTACAACAAAAGAGTAGGCCATCTAATGATAGCTGGAGGACCTGTGACAGAAACCCATATAGCAACAGTAAATAGCTTGTCACTTATTGTTTTAGATTTGAGTTGTAATATTTTGTACATATGCCCTATCAGTTCTAGAGGGAAAAACAATGCTTAGTTAACCATTTCATTTCTAAAAAAGAAATATGTGGAAGCAGAAAATCATTCAGGCCTTTGCTTCTCTTTGTATATATGTGCCTATTTCACAGTCCACAGGGGCATGTGAATTTCACCTTAGCCATACATATCTCAGTAGAAAACATCAAGTAAGAACAGCCATGTAACAGAAATGAACATCAGCTATGTAAAGACATGCAAAGAGTGTCATGGAGGAAGAGAAGACAAATATAGAGACTATAAAAATGTACACGAGAGTGGACAACATTTTGGTATGGTGGGTTTTTGTTTGTTTAGCCATGAATCAGTAGCAAATCCATTTTTAAAATCCCCTCTCATTGGGTTCTTTTTTCAGCCAAAATTCATGGTGATTAATTTTATGGAGTTTTAAAACCAGTTTAGATATTGCTAAAAAGCCTACATTCTCTAACTTAGGGGCCAGATCTTGTGTGATTTTGGAAGAAAAGTAGGATGAGCACTGGTTACTACTTGAGTGGAAGACAATAAATGAATACTAGAGGCCATATAGCCTATTTCAGAGAAAGGAACTGGCAAAATTGCCTCTGACTATTCATTGCCTAAGAAAAACCTATGAAATTCACGGCCCGCTGTAAGGTGATATACACACACATGCAATGTACACGAACGGGGGGGAATTCTGATTGATTAAAAATGTTCACTGACATCAGTGAAGTGTATTTTGGTCCCACAGCCAATTGATAATATTTTATATCTAATTAATTTAGTATGGCTATGCAGGCCCTTGATATTCCATATATATTTTTGCAAGGCTGCATTTAAAAATCACAGCAACCTGATATCAGCTAAGCAGCAACAGTCATTTATTGGTAACAGTCCACTATTCCCTATCTTGTTAATGCTTAATCTATTTTTCAGCAAAGGAGCAAAAACAATAATGCAACAGAAGTATATTAATATATACATTGAAACCATTTCTTAACGGGAAAAATGCAGAAACATTGGGACATACAGTAAGAGGAGCAAGTGGTAAATGTTTCAAGAGCATTCAGGAAATCAAAAAGTCCCCAGGCATTAGTAGTAGTAGTAGTAATAGTAGTGACAGCAGAGTGGTGGAATGTTGGAATAGGATTCCTGGAGGCCAGGATTTGAATCTCCATTCCCACTTCAATGGATCCACTGTAGTAAATGGCTTCGCTGACTCAAGAAATCATTCTGGAGGTCTCCACAAAATTTGTTGGCCCCCAAGGGAAAATAGCCCAGAAATAGGTTATAGAACACATCCCTTCACTGCAGTTTTTCTTATATTACATACTAGGAGATAGCTTTTCCGAACATGAGTTCATTCTTTCTTTTAGAAGGCGTTCACTATGACCTGAATGGAGATCATTTTAATGCAACATGGTTATGTTTTTCATTGTGGCTGTGGGAAGTGCTGGTAGGGTTTGCAGAGCTCTCTGTTAGTCTCTTTTTTTACATCTGTCCTTGTACCCTGTTCTCATTTTATTATTAAGGTAGTTTTAAATCATCAAGCTTTCTTTAAGTTGAATCTTTTCTTTTTCTTCTCTCTCTCTCTTTTTAAAGAAACGCTTTCTTCCTGACTTGCATTTTGTTTATAAAGCACAGTCTTTTCAATCATCAAGCTCTTGAGCATGTGGGCTATGGGGCTTGGGAAAAGATTGATTTACGGGTCTCTAATGTGATTTATGGTCTTTGCAAGAAAGGCTTGCAAGCACAACTGTTTGCCACACACACACACACACACACACACACACACCATTCTTGTTCTACTTTCAGAAACTGTACATGTGCTACAGTTTCTGACAATCTGACCCACCAAGCTCCAACTGCAAACAGTGCAGCTGTAATTATCCAACCTGTAATCAAGACACTAAACATTAAGAAATAATGAGCGCTCTTTGTGCCTGGGATAATTTTTAGGCCACTGACGTGCAAAGTTGGGTGAGACCCATCTAACAAAAAATTCTACCACCTCATTGTGCTCCTGGAGGCATTATACAATTTTCTCTCACAGATCTGCAGCCATGTGACTTGAGGAAGGGTAAGAGGGAGAGGTGGGGGAAAGGATCAAGAAGAGTTATGAAATTCCACTCCAGCATGAAGGAAGCACAGTTTGTTAATGTTGGTGCATTACACACAGCCAAAATAAAGCTGCTTCGAGTCACAGTATGGTGTTTCAATGATGCATGCATCCTAAGAATCCAGAAGTCCATAAACAAAGCCAACTATCCATCCTTAAGGACTGGAAGTGTTTGGTATTGGACTTCTGGACTCTTAGGATGCATGCATCATTGAAACACCATACCTCCACTGTGACTCGAAGCAGCTTTATTTTGGCTGTCTGTAACAGGCCGTTGATTCCCATTCCTTCATATGAATCCCTATATCTGGTTCTTCAGCCTTTCCTGAGTAGGTGCCCTATGAACACATTGTATGTCATCTCACATCATCTCAGGCATGCTGTCTGAGGATGATGGGAGTTGTAGTCTGCTGCATTTGGAGAGTGCCACACCGGAGAAGACTGCAGTATATTAACAATGAACTCATTCTCCAAGACAGAAACTAGTTGCATGTACACCACCCTTGCATATGATTTTTTTTAAAAGAAAAAAAATAGCCTCCTGATTTGATTGGAAACATGACATGAGGATAGAGGGACTTTTTCTTTCCCTTTCATTACCATGGAAGTAAATCAAACACCTACACCCTCCTCCCTTGCTACACACAATAAGAAGAAAGTTCCCTTTGGTGCTAAAGAGGACATATATTCTGATTCTGAACAAGATTCCTATGTAAGCAAAAAAAAAAAGTAGACAGATCAATTGATGCAGAAGAGAGAACAATAATGTGGCTGAAACATGCTCCTGAGGTACACCTCTCCCTCCCACCAAATATACCCAGTCTTTCTAAAAGCTCCCCACCCTTCAGAGCCACCATGAGGCAGAGGACTCCAAATATAATTCTCAGCAGCCACAGGATTCTGACTCCTTGTTGGGCAGAAGGATGGTCAGTGGTGCTAACAGAGTATGGACTGGGGGCAGAAGAACTTCTTAAAACAACCAAGCTGGCTGTCTGGTCTTTGGGCACCTTGTCTTTCTGAAAAGTGAGCAAAGCTGAGTTTTGAAAGCAAGCACTGAAAATATTTGAAAACTAAAGCTTGAGTGTGGATGTCATCCAGGGTTTCATATTTGTGAAAAAGTTCAATCCAGTAGATGGGTCAACTTCTGATCCAGGGGCATACCTAGTATAGACAGGCAAGGGTGAGATCCCAGAATGTGGATTTGGGCCCAAAACCAGGGGACACCACATAGTTCTTCCTGCCATGTCCTCCCCCTGCCCCCAGCCCCTGCCCAGTCACTTGGCTCCCTCAGCACCTTGTGTCTAGATCCTGTGGCCACAGCCAGGCATCACCAGAGTCCTTCCCTTTGCCACACCAGGTCCAAAAGGGCTTCTCTCTGTTTGCACCAGTGATTCCTCCTAGAGCAGCTCAGCACTGGTGCATGGGAACAAACCAGCCCCAAAATACCGTTCCCACTCACTCCCCACCTTATCTTGCTCTAATGTCTGATTATGGTCATTGCAACCCTGGAACAGTTCAAAAAGCATCTTTCTCCAGATGTGTGAGCTATTCTGGGAGTGCTGGCTTGGAAATGAATTAACTGAATAAATAAACAAACAAACAAAAACCTTCATGTGCAAGTGCCTTTTAACCCTACCACCTATGTGAGACACACTGCCTGATTCAATGCATATTTACTCAGTCCTTCAAGTAGCACCCTAAATATGTTGACATCAGACACATGTATGGGAAAGAAGAGGAAGAAAGCAACACCTTTTTCTTTCAGCACTGCAACATGCAGAGGATATTGTAATATTGAAAGAATCCTAGTTGTGTCTAAATCATCTCTCTGTAACATGTGTACTAAGTCACGTTTGTTGTTGTTGTTGCCTTTGAGTCAACTTCAGCTCATGGCAACCCAGTGAATGAGACATCTCCAAGACCTCTTGTCCTCCACTGCTCTGCTCAGGCTCTTGACTTTTCTGATTGAGTCTAACCATCTGGCATGTGGTCTCCTCTTTCTACTGCCCTCTGTCTTTCCTAGCATTATTATCTTTTCCAATATTTAATGTCTTTTCGTGATACGGCCAAAGTACAATATCCTCAAATTCATCATCATGACTTCTGTGGAGAGTTTGGGCTTGATCTGTTCTAGAACCCATTTATTTGTATCCTCTGCACTCTTCTCCAGCATCACAACTCAAATGAGTTTATTTTCTATTGGCTTTCTTCACTATCCAGCTCCCACATGCATACATGGTGATGGTGAATATTATGGCTCGGACAACCATCATTTTTGTGTTCAGAGTTATATCTTTACACTTTAGGATCTTGTCCAGTTCTTTCTATGACCTAATACTAAGTCACTTTGCAGGCCCTGATTTCAGGGTTGGAAATCTTTGACAGGATTGAGTATTCCAGACTCCAAAAGAAGAATCACTGCTTCTGGAGACTCCTAGGAGAGGGAATTCATCTTTTTTTTCCTACCAGCCTAAGAGTCAAGGAAAGTAGGAGGGGCTCACAAAAACCCAGGGTCCCAGGGATTAATTTTAAGCATTCCTGCCCTATTGGATTCCTGATGATAGAGAGCAGTTACCCATTGTTGGGAATGATGAGTAGCCTTTACTCCACTGCAAATCTGTACCCAGTTCTAGCACTTTATTTCCCCACTTATGTGGGAAAAATTAACAGGTTTATTCAGGGACAACACAGGGTTGGGACCTAAGCTTGCTTCCCACATCAAGTTGAGAGCAGGATCTGAAATGAAGGAGGCTGGCTTTGCCCCTATCCATGGTGGTGGCATTGTAACCTCTCTGCCATATCCCATAGAACTAAATGGGAGTAACTGAGCATAACAGACGAGCTTAGAAAAGTTGTGGGTTTTGAATGAAAATAATTCCCAATGGTGTTGCCTGATCAGTTTTGGAATCTGTACTCTGAAAGTAATGTTTCCAAGTTCTAGATTAGACCAAAGCACTGTTCCGCATAGTGCCCAAGCAAATAACTCTGGCAAATCCATAGGCAGGACAAAAGGGTCATTATCGCCTTCCCACTTGTGTTCTCTAGTCTCTGGTATTCAAAAGCATACTACATCTGCTTCTAGAGGTATTACATGGACATCACAACTATTATCCATTTATAGTCTTATCTTAACTGATTTTTTCAATGCTTTCTTAAAATTAGTAGGCTGAAAAGCAAGTCTTTTCCTGTCCATATACTTCTAGCATTTATTTACAATGCGTATTTTCTGTTCGATTTGCTCACTCTAACTCTGACAAATACTTCCTTTTTGCAGAAAGTGATTGTTATGTTCTAAGCCCAAAAGGACTATTGAAGCAGGGATGAGGAATGTGAACCCCTCCAGATATTTCTGGATTCCCCAACATTATTCACCACTAACTAGTCTGGCATGGCTGTTGGAAAGTGCAGTTCCACAACATTTGGATGGCCACATGATTCCCCTTTGACATGTAAGCAACATCATGGGAAATATGTATGATAGGGGTGGGCAAAATGTGGCTCTAAAGCTGTGTACAATTCCTAGTAATATTTTTGTAGCCCTCCAGCATCTGGCCAAAATTGAGGGTGAGTTGCTGTTCCTGGAAGCCTCTAGGTGCAACGATGTATCTTTTAAATAGATTGCATTGCTTCCCCATGCTGTTTAACATCAAAAAATATTCATTTTTGTGAATCAGGACTTCTGGACACTTTGAAGGGGGGTGGATTTTATTTATTTGGTAATCCATGTGGCCCACAGAGTGTTTGTTGTTGTTGTTGTTGTTGTTGTTGTTGTGTACTTTCAAGTAGTTTCCAACTTATGGCAGCCCTAAGGCAAACCTATCATGAGGTTTTCTTGGCAAGATTTGTCCAGAGGACATTTGCCATTGCCTTCCCCTGAGGCTGAGAGCATGTGACTTGCCCAAGTCACCCAGTGGGTTTCATGGCCAAGAGTAGACTTGAACCCCGGTCTCCAGAGTTGCAGTTCAGCATTCAAATCACTATGCCACACTGGTACTATGGCATAAAAGTGATCTGCCGCAGTTGCCTGCCTCTGGCATATTGGATAGCTGTCCAAGTATACTTTCAATTCTAGTCCTCTTATTTATTCTCCTCTTGCTTGAATTTCTTTTGTAAAACCACCCTGCCCATGCATTGTGTCAGTCCCATGACTAAAACAATGATTCAGAAATAAAACCAACTCATCATGACTGAATATCTGTCCAGAATTATACTTAAAAGCACTCCTGGTAAATCACAACAGCTACCCAGCTTTATCATTCCTGTCCAAGTTCACACACCAAAAAGATCAATGCAGTTAGATCCCCTATTTCAAAACACCTTTGCCAGATAGCACAGAACTGGGGTCTGAGGAGACAGGATGCTCTTAAAGCCTGCCAGGAAAGTGTTTAACAGTATAGCTAGTAATTTATTAGAAGGAACAGTGGAGCGTTCTTCATGGGGAGGAGGGGAAGAACATCCAGAGAGGAACAAGAGGAAAAGTGAACTTGCTGTCTTTCTGCATTCTCTGATTGAGCTGTTTTTCTCAACAATAATTGTTGGTTTCTCCTTGTAACTTTCTTTTGATGCAGTCATGAGCATTTATGGTTCTGAACTGTTGCAACATCTAGCATATAAAAGGAAAAGAATAGCAATCATCACCATATTTTGCATTTCAATATTGTCTTTCATCCTATGGGCAGATACAGCAATTCCCTCCCCCAGAAAAAATAAATCCCTGTGGCTGATTCATTAAAAACCTGTGGATAAAAAAAAAAATACTTTCCAAGATAGCACTCTGCTTTAAAATTACATTTGACAATATATGTAGGGTTCTTCTTTTGAAGTATGTTCTTCTTATTGCTTTGTTTGTCTAACTGAGAGGCTATGGATCACATTTAGTCAGAGCTTGGAAATGTTACTCTTATGCTGACTGAGGGGTTTTAGGAGTTTTAGTCCAAAAAGGAACTCTTCCAAGCTCTGGATACAATTCTTCGTCAAGCCAGCACTTGGTCCAGCCCTTGAGCCAACCCACGGCACTACAGAAGTTCCTTCTTATTTTCCAGACACCCCTCCTCATATAAAATATGATCAGACTGTGTAACTACTGCATATTTCTAGTCCCTGACCTACAGAACAGAATTGGACCTAAGGAAAGGCACAGGACATCCTTCCTCTTACCTTCATGAGATGTTCTATCTAGATCACAGCATACATTTACCCTACGAAATAACCCAGAATAGCCATTTCTGGAAAAAAATATCATTGATGCTAACTAGAGATAAAAGCCAGTGTGGTGTAGTGTTTTGAGTGCTGGACTATGATTCTGGAGTCTAGAGTTTCAATCCTGGCTTGGCCATGTAAACTCACTGGTTCACCCTGGGCAAGTCACTCTCTCTCAGCCTCAGCAGATGGCAATGGCAAACCCCCTCTGGAAAACATGCCAAGAAAACCCATGATAGGTCCATCTTAGGGTCGCCATAAATCTAAAACAACTTGAACTACACAACAACAACTTTTTGAGATTGTTTTCAGATCCCTTTAGGAGCCCACTCTTCCGGAGAGGCCTCTCTGTCCCACCACCTTCTCAGGCTCATTTAGTGGGAACAAGGGAAAGGACCTTCTCAGTGGCTGCTCCCAGGCTCTGGAACTTCCTCCCTAGAGAGGCCAGAATGGCCCCTTCCCTGCTTTCCTTCCTGTGGCAGATAAAACATTTGTGCACTATCTGACTTTTCAAATTGACAAGCATTGGTCTTTGGGGCTGTTTAAATTTTAAGGTTTGTGTAGAGTTTTTAACACATTTTACTTTTCAAAGTACAGCTGTTTTAGCTTTTCAAGTTGTTTAATTGTTTTTTAAAATTTATATTTATACCTTTTAATGCTTTTGTTTTGTTTTTAAATTGTATTGTTTTAAATTTGTTGTTTACCACCTTGAGTTCCTATATTGGGTGAAAGGTGGAATATAAGTAAATAAATAACAACAACAACTTAACAACAAGATATGGGGCAGCCACTGTGAATTGTGACATCCCACCTTGAATGCAGGTCACCAACCCTGACCCAGTCTTTGCAATCACAAAAAGGCACCCCAAAGGTAAGTTCTAGCATGTTGGTCAATAGGCTACATACATCTTGGCAGGTCAACTGCCAGAAAGAAGCTTGCTGTCACAGATTCCCACACTCAGCAAATTTGCCTGCTTCTGATGTACTAGACTCAGTTACTGCTTAAACAGTATGCTTAGCACTGTGATTATTACTACTATGGTCATGGCTGAAGTGGAACTAACTTCCAGCCTTTGTCCATCATGCTAAACCATGATGAACAAAGTATGATTGGATGCAGCCCCCACTTTGATCTCTGAGGCCTTCAGTCAAGATCCTATAATGTTTTCTGATTTTTTTGAGCCCAAATGGCCACACGTTTTGCCCAAGAGAGGCATTTTTTCAACCTGGAGTGCATCTACTATGTAGAAATAAGGTATTTGGATGTCATTTTTACTGCCATGCCTCCATCCCACAGAATCCTGTAATGTTGTGAGACACCAGCACTTGTTGCCAGAGAAGGCTAAAGACCTTGTAAAACTACAAATCCCAGGATTCCATAGGATTGGGCTACAGCATGTAAAGTGCTGTCAAACTGCATTATTTCTACAGTATAAATGCTCCTTTAGTCACTTCTGGGAGACAAAAAGGCATTTTTCTCAGCCTAAAATGACCTGGGGTGTGGGACAAATACATAGCAGGATCCTCCCTATTTCTCTGTGGGGAAAGGATATCTTGGAACATAAAAAAAAAATCAGGATTTTCTTAAGGGCAAGGTAATGGTGGTGGCCAACCAGCATCCCATGGAGAGTCAAAAATCTCTCACAATCCCTGACAGTTTTCCATCTCTCTATTAAACCATTTGCCCACATAGGTGTATGCCTAAGTACTACTAATTGCACTTGCCTATACTCACACAGCTGTTACCCTTCCCTTTCTTCCCTTTTCCAGACATCAACTGATAGATCTTGACTGCAGGTGCCTTCTTGTTTAATTCTGGGTTTGCTTAGATAATCAGTGGTACAAGTGTTGAATATTTTAGACCCTGGGATTAATGGTCACACAGGGCAGGGTAAAGCATGGTCTAAGGTTGCTGCCACACTGCAGAATAAATGCAGTTTGACACAGATTTAACTGTTGTGGCTTCATCCTGTAAAATCCTGGGCTCTCTGACAGAGAAGGCTAAATATCTCACAAATCAAGAAATCCCAGAATTCCATAGCACTGAGCCATGGCAATTAAACTGGTATCTACACTAACAGACTGTGCAGACCAGCAGGAAAGGCCAGCCTGGGGGTGGAGTTGGGCTGTGGCATCCATATGATGCATGCCTCGACTCTGCCCCCATGGTGGCATGACACTGTATGCTGTGCCATGCAGCATACGGCATCATGGCACTCCTCTGGTACTGCATTTAGATGACACAGTGCCAAAGTAGCGCTGTAAAATTACAGTGCTGGCAGCTATGGTGCCATTTCCAGGGTGCAAAAAGGAGCCACTTTTTGCAGCTCCCTTTTGCACCATGGAAAGGCCAGATTGGAGCTGTGGCATGGAGACAGCTGCAGGACGCCCCTTCAGGGGTGGTCTCCATTGCCCCTAATTCTGCAGTGTAGATGCAGCCACTGATAGCTATGATTATTGTTTCAATTTCTGAGCACACAACTAACATTCTTCTTCTCTCCCCAGCTGTGCCCTCACCATTCCTCACTTTGCCACTGCTTCTACATTCCTGATATGTTAGAGCAAGCAAGCAAACAAAAGAGTTTGTCATTCCTGATTTTTTTTCCAATGAGGAAAAAAAAAGTGGGCAAACTGCCTGCTTGCAATTCCACAGTTTAACCTGGCTTAAATCTTAACACCATGTCATGACTACAGGAAGAAAATGGAGTTTGCTTTTGCTGCCCAGATGCTAAAAGTATTTACTTAGAAGAGGCACCATTTTGTTATGGTAGAAGATAATACATGTGTAAAGACAAGATTAGGATCTGTAATTATGTTGTTATTGTTCATTGCTGTCTAGGTGACTTTGATATGGTGATCCCTTGACTGAGAGACCTCTAAGTCATCCTATCTTCAACAGTCCTGCTCTGATTTTGCAAGCTCAGCCTGTGGCTTCCTTGATTGAGTCTATCCATCTGTAATGCACTCTTCCTCTGTTCTTACTGCCTTCTACGTTATGAAACATTATTATAGTCTTTTGTAATGACTCAAATCTTCTCATGATATGTGAAAACTGTAACCATGAATCTACTCTAAAATAAATACTGTATTTTTTTTACAATGAAGAAAAGGAGGAGGAGGAGGGAGTGCTATGGGCTCCTGAACTTTGGCCATGAGGTCCATCCTTAGGACACCATTATATGTTGGTGTGGTATAGGAGTTAGAGAGTTGCTGATATCATAGACTGGAGATATGAGGGCCCATTTTTTTTCTTGTTAGATAATGCTGCATTCCTGCTTCTCAGCAAGCTGAGAAGATGAGATTGGAGCCAGCATAGTGTTGGACCAGAAATAGACCTGTACAAATTTCCACTCAGCTAGAGGTCACTCACTCTCTTTCAGCCTGACTTTCTTCAGGTTGATAATTATTACAAATTATTAAATAAGTCATCGTAAATACAGCTAAATAGTTATCTTTGGGAACCACTGCAAGCAAACAAGTAACTAAAATTTTCAGTGCTACTTAAGCCCAAGAGAAACCAGTTTTAAAGTCACACACACTGGCTTTCTAAGCTCACTCCTCTTCTTTAACACTCTGCCACAAAGTTCTGGTTAAAGCCAAACCCAGGACTAGTGCCTGGAAATTTATTTTTCTCATGTAATTGGTTACAGTTATCATTCCAAGGCTCCTCAAAATAGCTTGTCATTGTAATTAGATATTTTTAGTTAGATTTTTAAAAGGTAACTCTGTGTGCCTGCATATGAAAAATAACTGAAATTGTTACATTTTTCCCTTGCTTAGAAACCATTTGAGAATCTAACAAGTCACCTAGCCTGTGGCACAAAATACCCTGTCCCAGGGACGTAGCCAAGGGGGGGGGGTTTCTTGGGATCCGGCCCCCCCCCCTTCCATTAGAAAAATGAATGGTGTGTGCTGCTGCTCCGCCGCACCCAAGCCCCATTATAATGGTGGCACTTAGTCTGGACCCCCCCCCTTCCTAAAATCCTAGCTATGTCCCTGCCTGTCCTCCCTTCCAGCAGGAGACACAGCGCAAGCCAGCCCTTGAACTGGGATAAATCTTCTTCCTCTACTTAGTGAGGTCATTCTCCCAAGAGCCATTCCTCCCAAGAAGAGTGTACCCATTAAATTGGAGTGGTCTAAGTCCAGGCCTGGGTCACAGGTAGCTCCAAGGTTATTATTTTTCAGCAGCCTCAGGGTGAACCCTCCACCACCAGCCTTTTTCAAGATGAAGAGAGTAGAACTGTGACACCTGGAAGCCTCCATGAGCAGCAATTCAATGTAGGATCAGGTCTAATGGTTTTAAGTTGCAGAAAGGTAGATTTCACTTGAACATTAGAAGAAACTTCTCAGTGGTCAGAACAGTTTTGTAATAGAACCAATTGCCTAGTGGTAGGGTCTCTTTCTCTGGGTATCTTCAAAAAGACATGAGATGTCTACCTTCTGGGGACATCCCACCTGTTGTTCTTGCAGATGGCGGCAGCGGTGAACTCAGTTCCTTATGGGCCCCTTTCCAGCTATAGGATTCTATTATTTTAGTGGGCAACAGAGAGCCAATTTTAAAAAATAAAAACTTTTTTTCCCAAAACCAACAATTTACTTCTGGCCTCCTGATTTTGCTTTGTTTTGGCATTGCTTTGGCCATTGCTCCAACCCCCAGAGAATCCCAGAGGCAGAAAATTAGTCCTTGAACCCATACTGTTACCTGTTCCTGGATGAAACCAAAGAGATTTGGAAAGCCCACATTTCTGGAAGTTTCATTGGTTCAACAGGCCTACCTCAATCAGAATTAACAACTGAATATGAGCTTCTAATTTAAAGAGTTACAGTTTCACTGCAAAGGGAGTGAAATCATCTCTCCTTATGTTACAACTGCCATCTCTCCTTATTTACAACTGGTGTAGGTATACCTTCATTATTTGGGGTTAATTACCAGCAACTCATTCTTTGAATGGGTCTGCCTACAATTTCTGCCCAGGGCTCTTTCCTGTGTGGTCCCTCATCATCCATCCTGAAGGCTGTGAGTGAAGGTTGAATGGGTGAGAGGACAAGAAGGTTGGTCTGTCTGTCTGTCTGTCTGTCTGCCTTTAAGTTGCCTGTCCACTTAGGGGAACCCCATACATTTCATAGGGTTGTCTTAGGCTAGGAATATAAAGTGATGGTTTTGTCAGCTTCTTCTTCTGATCTAGTCTGTATTGCTGGTCTCTCAAGGCTGTCCGTACTTAGGTTCCAAGATTAGACAGGATCTGGTGCCTTTAGCAGATGTGCCTAATGATCTCTTTCCATGAAGGTTTTCTGTCCTGCTTAGGAGGCCTCATCAAAAAGAACTCATTGGAGCACTTTGAACTTGCCAGCATGAAAATGAACATTTCATTTGGCTCCCCCCACCCCAAAAGAATGAGCAATAGCCTTTTCCATGACTCTTGTCGTGTGCCTTGTTCAAGCTGTGTCCAATTTATGGTGAACCCATAATGGGGTTTTCTTGGCAAGACTTGTTCAGAGAGGGCTTGCCCTTGCCTTCCTCTGAGACTGAGAGAGTGGGGTTTGCTCAAAGTCACCCAGTGGGTTTCCATGGCTTAGCAGAGGTTAGAAACCTGGTCTCCATAGTCCAACACTCATGGTCAGGTAACCAGCCATCCTCCTTTTCCAGGATATGTTCTACATTTCAACTTTCTGTCCAAGAGGGATTCCAACATGTCCTCCATTTTGAACATGACCAAGAAGCCCATTGAATACCACCACTTGCTGTTCCCCTTGGAGAAATTTGTCTACTTGCAGCCCATCCTCACTGCAAATAGAGGGAAGGGATGGATCCTTCTAAAGATCTTTTTTCCTAGATGCAGCTGCAGAGAAGGCACATCCCCCAGAACTCAGAGTTTGTTTCTCAGCAAAAGCATTAGGCAATGGGCTGCTTGGGCACACAATGCAAATCTTGAAAGGGTTTATTTTTCCGCCTTTCATTTCAGCATAATGGACAAATGAAAATAATAATGTTAATGTACCTCAAGGGTGTGTTGCTAGTAAAGTGCAATTTTAAGCATAAGTTTTGTTCAGAGTTTTATAACTATTTTGCAAACCTATGAGGCGTTTTAACAAAGTTGATCAGAAAAAATACGGCTGAGTCCATAATAAAATAAAATATAATAAATATATTATGTATATATGTACAAATAGCATATATTATATACAAATTATATATATATATATATATATATATATATATATATATATGCAAGTAAGCACTAAAGTTAGAATTCCTCATCACTGTGTATGTGAACGCTGGACAGTGAAAGAAAGTGGATAGAAAGAAAATGCATTCATTTGAGAAGTGGTACTGGAGAACACAAAAAAAAATCGGTCCTTGAATAGATGAAGCCCCAAATCTTCTTGGAAGCCAAGATGGTCAAACTGAGACTGTCCCACTTTGGGAGATGGCAACTGGAGGGAAGAAGGAGCGGAGGGAGAAAGAAAAGGTTGCCCTTTAAAAAGATGGGTCGATATTATGATTTTCTTCCTTGTTTGCGATGGAGGCAAGGAGATTGGGTGTTTTGCCTCGCAGCAGCGAAGGTGTTGTTCCTGACAAAGGCGTGATTCGAACCCGGGACAATAACTTCCTGAGGTCTGGTTGCGTGCCTTTCAGCCGTTTCCGATTTATGGCGAGCCTAGAGCAAACCTATCATGGGGTTTCCTTGGCAAGGTTCTTCAGAGGGGGTTTGCCATTGAGACTGAGAGAGTGACTCGTCCAAGGCTGTCACCCAGTGGTTTTCCATGGCCAAGGCGGGATTCGAACCCCGATCTTCCCAATGTCCGACCTAGTCCAACATCCAAACCACGCTGGCCCTCTCCTGAGGTCAACCTCCTAGAATAATAGAATCGGAGAGTTGGAAGAGATCCCAAGGGCCATCCAGCCCAACCCCCTGCCATGCAGGAACTCACAATCAAAGCATCCCAGACAGATGGCCATCCAGCCTCTGTTTAAAGACCTCCACTGTCGAACAGCCCTCGCTGTCAAGAAGTTCTTCCTAAAGTTGAGGTGGAATCTCTTTTCCCGTAGCTTTCAACCATTTTTCATGCCAAGCTGTATCTCCAAGCGAAGTGATCCTTGCAGGAGAAGCTCAAGAGCTAAGCTTCTCTTGGACGCGACGATATCCTCTAGCTTAGAGGATTGCGTCCCAGATCTCAGTCACTCTGCACATGGTCAGAAGCACCATCTTCTTTCTGATTTCCCCTGTTCCGGAAGTCCCAAGTAACAGAATCCATACCTCCTCGACATCCCTTACTTAAGTTCATCCCCTCTTCTGTCTTGTCCCTGAAGCTCAGCCAGGCTGCTGAACTCCCAACTGCGATCCATTCGGAAGAGAGTATCCAGCCAATTCCCAGATGGGTTATCCCTGTACCATAACCTAAAGCAGAACCCATTCATCTACACTGCAGAATTAATGCAGTTTGACGCCGCTTGAAATGCCTCGGCTGAGTGCTATGGAAATCTAGAGTGTGTAGTTTTGCCTTCTCTCTCAGAGAGCTCGGCTGCCCAGGGCAAACTACAAATCCTAGGATCCCATAGGATGGAGCCATGGTAGTCAAAGCGGCGTCAAAACTGCGTTAATTCTGCGGTGTGGCTTAGATAGCAAGATGTTGCCAAGCCAAGTACTTTGGGTTTCTGAAGTAGCTAAACATGCTAAACCCTTTCAGTGGGGAGGCTACGGGCCAAAACGCACTTCAGAAATAATCCAGTTTGAGACCGTTTTAACTGCCCTGGCTCAGTGCTAGGGAATTCTGGGAACTGGAGTTTGTTGTGGCCCCAGAGCTTTCAGACAGGTAGAGAAGTCTAAATGTCTCACAAAACCACAGTTCCAAGATTTCCTCGGAGTTGAGAACCATTGTATTGTATTGGTTTGAATGTTGGACTATGACTCTGGAGACCAGGGTTTGGTTCCCAGCTTAGCCATAAAACCTCCCGGGTGACTTTGAGCAAGTCACACTCTCACAGCCTCGGGGGAAGTCAATGGCAGGCCTCCACTGAACAAATCTTGCCAGGAAAACCCCATGATCAGGATCGCCTTAAGTCGGAAATGACTTAAAGGCGAGAAACAAATGATCCTAAAACGCTCGATTTCAACCACAAGATTAAACAACTGTCATGTTTTCCGAATTTTCTGCTGCCAAATGGATTTTTCTGAGCACGAGAAGACACTGAAATAAACGTTTGCTGGGGAAGATAATAGGGTACAGGGTCCGGGTGCTACAGCAAGCAGAGGCTGCCGAAGTTACTTTTCTGGGGTAGAAAAGGGGAAGATGAGAGGAATTATATGACCCTTTCATGGGGTTTTCCTTGGCCAGATTTGTTCAAAGGAGGTTTGCCATTGCCTTCCCCGGAGGCTGAGAGAGTGTGACTAAGAACTGGCTGGCTGGGAATTCAAAATGCCCCTCCCTATACTGCAAATCCCAGGATTCCACAGCTGTTAAAGTGGAATAACAGCACTAGGACAATATTGTGGGATATTGCACATCACGATCCACAAGAACCCATCTTAAAACAAATTCATTAATCATATAGGAAGCGTGAGACGCCGTTTGCTGGGGCTTTTTCCCCCTCCTCCCCCCCCCCCCTTTTTTTTTAATGTTGAAAGAGAGTACCAAACAGTCCCAAGGACTAACTCCGGGGCGGCATCCGCACTGCGGAAATAATCCAGTTTGACCCCACTTTAATTGCCTTGGCTCAAGGGTATGGAATTTGTTGCGGCCCCAGAGTAGTCTAAATGCCTCACAAAACTATAGTCCTCAGAATCTCATAGCATTGAGACTGGGCAGTTAAAGCGGGGTCAAACTGGATTATTTCTGCAGTGCGGATGCGGCAGAGAGACAGACAGAGAGGCGGGTGTGTGTTTGACGCCGACTGGAGCTTTCGAGGAGACGCTGAAAGTTGGGAAAGTGTGTGTTAACCAACGTTTTGCAGAGAGGCGACGTTTATCACAACATTCATATTCCCAGCCAGGAAAAATTATTTTCCCCCTTTTTACGAGACAAACTGAGGCTCAGAATTATCCTCGCTTCGGACATTGCGTGGAAAGCGTTCCTCTTTTTATCTCTTTCCCCTCTTTATAGCATAAAGCTTTTCAAGAAGCAGGGCTGGTTTTCACTTTTATTGCTATTGTTACAGTCGCACAGTTACAGTTTACCCAAGGCATTCCGGCGTCCTTTTTAGCTCATCTCTCCCCGCAACATACACATTTTATATTACAGCAAATATAACAAACATCCCTCCTGCTAACCGTGTTACCTGTTGACTTACGGCGACCCCATAAATCTCACAGGGTTTTCTTAGGCAAGGAATCATCAGAGGTAGTTTTGCCAGTTCCTTCCCTTGAAATATGATCTGCTGCGCCTAGAATTCTGCTAGAAGTTATATTCGACACTGTTCTATAGAGCATACAGCAGAGCCATCCCAATAGATGGGCTTGTTTGATCCCCACATTTCTTTCAAGGGATCAACCCTTCAAATATCTAAATCTGGGTCCAGCTAACAATGTTCTGAATATACTAAGAACTTCGCCTATGTCCATAAAACAAAAACAAATACTGTTGGACAGTACTGTGTTAGAATCAGTAGTGTGACAACTGTGGATATGAAGCGGGAGGTTCCTCTAATATGAGCAATTTCAATATATATGGGTTGTATCTCCCTGTATGAACCCATCAGGGTTTTAAGTTCATCTAGACTACCCTAGGACTCATCACTAGCCCGCAATGGAGTCCTTCGGTTCCCTGTCCTAAAGACCCCTTCAGAGGGTATGGGCAACTCAGCCTTTTCGAGAGTTGTGCCATCAGGAAAGGATCTGTGGGTAGAGCTCCCTGCGGAATGAGCAGAAGCTTCAAGGCTGGTGTGTCACATTTTGAAGTCCTCAAAATCTTACACACGTTACTCCTTAAAAATCTCCAGACCCCATGACTATGAACTGCACCAAGGGATTTTACCCCGCTCTCTAAAAAACCCTGAAGGAAAGGCCAGCCAAAAGGTATATATTATTTATTAAGCCGAGTTAGCATTATTTCTAAAGGTGAGCAAGAAGAACCCAGAAGAACTTACAATTCAATTCAAGTCATTTCTGATTTCTGGAGGCCCTAAGGGGTTTTCTTGGCAAGATTTTTCTCAGAGACGGTTTGCCATTGCCTTCCCCTGAGGCTGAGAGAGTGTGACTTGCCCAAGGTCGCCCAATGGGTTTCATGGCCGAGATAACAAGCAAAACTTGGTCTCCAGAGTAGTAGTCCAGCACTCAAACCACTATGCCTCTCTAGCTCTCCCCCCCCCCCCTTTTCCCTCGGACAAATGACATCAGATCAGGAGAGGTACTATTACGTCATCCTCCTGCCTGGCAACTACTATGACGTCACACAGAGAAAAAACCAGCGGTCCTCCCTGGGAGGCTGACGTTCGGTCAGACCTTTAGGCTGGCCAAAGGACAACTTTGTGTTGGGTCACTAGAGGCTGTGAGAAACATACGGTGCTGCCAACATTTTTCAGCCTCTTGCTCCTTCCTATTCCTTTCACAAGGGTCTGAGCAGCCAGAAATCAACAAATGACGTTTCTCTCCATCTCTCCATGGCAGGAAAATGTGTACACCTGCCTTCCCCTGAAGCTGAGAGCCTGCAACTTGAAGGTTAGCCTCCTGGGCAAAGACAAGGGTGGAGGGATGTAGTATAAGATGATATGTTGCCATGTATTTTGCAGTGGCCTCTGATTTATGACTACACTTTAGTAGGGTTTTGTATCAATTGACTGATTGATTGACTTTATATATTTTCTCCCAGGCTGGGACCCAAGGCGGCTTCCATAACAGCAAATTAAAGGAATTCATGAAAAGTTTTAAAACACTATAAGACTGCATACAAAGTTAAAAAGAGATTTGTTCACAGGAGATTTGTTCCGAGGAAGTTTGCCTTCGCCTTCCTCTGAGGCTGAGAGAGTGTGACTTGCTCAAGACACACACCCCCAAGGTTTCCAAGGTTAGAGTGGGACTTCGAACTCTGCTGTCCCAGACTCAAAGCACTATACCACACTGGCTCCTCCCAACAGAATACATTCATCCCTCCATATTTGCAGTTTTGATATTTGCAGATTTGATTATTCACAGATTTGATTAATATCACACACACAGTGAAGAACATGTAAATAATATAGCCAAAAGGTAGTCTGCAACTTCATTCTTTCTTCTCCTCTGTACCTATGGATCAGTCAACACACCCAGAGACGTCTGGGTGAAACATTCTCTTTACACCCCCTTCTCCATTTCCTATCAGGGCAATGGGGCTGTATGCTTCTGTCCTATACATACTGTCTCTCTAGACTCTTTCCTCATTTGCTCAATTAGTTCCTCAGTAAATTTCATTTTATGAAAGTACAATAAATGTTCAGAGGGGGTCACTCCCCCCCAAAAAAAATAGATTTGTCTAGGTCCTTCAGTGCAACTCTATGGTCAACTTTAACCAAAAGTTGCACAGAAAGACCTAGTGATTCCTAGAGAGAATACTCTTCTAGGCATTTGTACTCCTCCAGTGCAGTGCCATGGCCAGTGTCTGTCTGATGTTGACCACTGAGTTGCACTGGAGGACCTAGAGATTCCTAAAGAGGTGTCCTCTCAGGTAAAACATGGTGTTTTTGTTATTTATGGATTTTCCATATTCACGGGGGTCTTGTGCCCCTAACCCTAGCGAATATGGAGGGACAAGTGTATATCATATCACAGCAGACCCATGGAATCAATTGTGGAATGGTATTGGCAACCATCGAGTTCATGTGTTTATTGTAGTCAGGAGTAGCAAAAGGATTTAGGATGATGCAAGACTATATAGACACTCACAGGATAGGATACAGTATCAACAATCATAAAAGGACCCCTCCTAAGTGTCTACCGGGATTATATTAACACGTCTTGGTTATTATGCCCTTTCCTCTGCCGGTCTTGTCCAATACGACAGACTTGGCTTTTCATAAAACAGTTTAGAGAAGACTGTTTAAACTCCAGGCTGGAAATTTTAAATTTATAGGCTGGTTTGTAAGGCTGTAATTTTTTTTTATATAGACCTGCATATATATTAATCCTTTATCAACCACGACCATGTGCGACCACACTTGGTTTTACACTGAAAATGGTCTCTTTTTGCAGACATACAACCAGCATGCTGGGAGGGGGTGCTTTTCATTCTCTGTTTGCTCAGGGACATGATATAGCCAAACCTGAGCATTTCCCCATAGAGTTAATTGGGACAGTGAGCAGGGGCTGAACTCTTTCATTTCATTTTAAAGATACTCAAAAGTGGTGGGGTTGTGTCCTTATTTAGTTTAGAAGAGCACCGTGGCATAGCAGTTTGAGTGCTGGACTATGACTCTGGAAACCAGGGTTAGATTCCCAGCTCGGCCATGAAGTCCCCTGGATGACCTTGGATAAGTCACAATCTCTCAGCCTCAGGGGAAGGCAATGGCAATCCTCCTCCAGACAACTCTTGCCAAGAAAACCTCATGATATATGGTAGCCTAAGGATCACAATAAATTGTAAAGACCTGAAGACACACAACACACACACTCATACAACGACCATCTTTAAAACTGTGCTGGCCACCTCATCTCCATGTATACAAGATTTTGAATTTTGTTTGTATGAAAGGAAGGAGGGAGGGAGGGAGAGGGAGAAACATTCCCACACACCAATGGCTTATGAAGGTCTGTCTCTGTCTCTGGGTTCTGCACTCCGAACCTGTATCTGAGGAAGTCTACCAAAGCTCATGCTACCAACTTCTTTCTTTACGTGAGTCTCAGAGGTGTTACAAGATCCATTTGCATACTGTTTTTCCAAACTAACAGAGCTATACCTCTGATTTCTGTATCCACATAGGGCTGCTTGTGCAGAGAAGAGTGGGAGGAGGCACATTCAACCTCTGAATGCAAGGGCAGAGAACATCATTTCCCATCCACTGAAAAAGGTGCTTATATATTAGTAAAGGAGCTTTCCCACAAGTGAATTTTTGCCAAGCTCTTTATCAGGGCAAGTTGTCCAGTTTTGTTTTGTTTCAATTTTTAATATGCGGCCCTATTCTATAAAATATTGCACATGTAATGGACTCCACAACTGCCCCCAGTAAGAACAAGAGACTATCCTGGCGCAGGGCCTGGCTCTCTTTCCAAGGGCCTCTCCTCCTTTGCCAAACAGGCTTTCTTCCCATCTCTTCCTCACCCTTGGCAGCCTTGCATTTCCTTGAAGACCTCTCCCTGTCTGTTACTTACTCCAGCTTTGTTTTCCAGATAGTTTATAGGAAGAAAAGCAAGAAAATAAAACTAACCTTCCGTGGAAAGGAGGGAGGAAGGAGGAGAAAAATGGAGGAGAGTGTCAAAAGATCTGTGTGTTGTGGGAGGGAAAATATCTTCTTAACTGTCAAGGGGAGGGGAACTAATCCCCAGCTTTTTGTGAAACTTTCCTCCACTTTTTCACCCTCACAACAGAGGCCAGTCCTAATTAGGTACTTCAAGAACGTTGTTGTTGTTATTGATGTTGTTGTGTGCACCTTCATGTCATTTCAGGGACCCTAAAGCAAACCTATAATGGGATTTTCTTGGCAAGATTTGTTCAGAGGGAATTTGCCATTGTCATCCTCTGAGGCTGAGAGCATGTGACTTGTACAAGGTAAGTCTTTGAGTTTATATGGCCAAGCAGGGATTCGAACCATGATCTCCAGAGTCATAGTCCAATGCTAAAACTACTACCCATGCTGGCTCTCTTGAACATGTTCTTAATGCTCCCACAAGAACATTAAGAAGAGCCATTTGGCTGGTTAAAACCAAAGGCCCATCTGGTCCTGCATTCTGCTGTCAGAGCGGCCTATCTAAGGTTCCCGTGGGAAATACCTTACAAAACATGTTCCTCAGCAACTGATATGGAGAGGGAAACAGACATACCTCAGTTCATGGCGTAGATGTGTTTCTGAGCATTACTTCTTCAACAACAAATTTATCACCTGAGAAAGAAAGAAGAATGAAAGAACAGAAATGGGTCCTAACACAACTAATAATATGCACTGTGAAATGAAACAACTAGGTCAGGTAAGGCTTACATAAGCAAGGAAAAAACATTTTGAATTTTCTAGAAACCACTTTCAATCCTTTCCCAACAGGGATGAGTTTTCTTTTCACCAGCCTGCCATCTTATTGTAGTTTTATTTTGGTGTCCAAATTTATACAGTTATGCAACATGGAAGAGGCAGCCTGTGAAGCAGGCTAACCTGCTTTCTCCTCTTCTCTCTGTTTTGCTGTACATGGCTGCTTAGGAAGGGTTGCTAGAAGGCAGCTGCAATTTACCTTACCTGTTCTAGACAGGCATACTTTGCTTGAGTAGAATCTCATTCTTTCCTAGTTCAGGCTTTCTTGTTTTATATACTGTAGACACACTGCTGCAACCCAACAGTGAAAGTCTCCAGTCTTTTACTATCCTTCCAATGTCAAAGCTACCCAAAAGCAACAGCAATTTTTGTGGGGTTTTTTGGGGGCTATGGGGCCATGTTCTTAGAAGAGGTTTTTTTCCTGATGTTTCACCAGCAGCTGTGGCTGGCAGATGCCAGCCACAGCTGCTGGCGAAACATCAGGAAAAACCTCTTCTAGAACATGGCCTCAGCCTAAAAAAACCACCAAAAAACCCCCTATGGATGCTGGCCATGAAGACCTTAAACAAAAAACAACTTCCAGCTGGTCAGAAGACAAGGAGGAATTAAAGAATCTGGTAGTCATAAAAAGATCTTGTAAAAAGAAGCTTCTATCTCAGAGGCTTTGTTAACTGAGAAATGCCGCACTTCTGCTGATAGTGGAGGTAAGTTTTTATGGCTCTTCCCCAAGGAAATTCATAAATCCAAGCATTTAGCACAGCTCTCACACAGGTTGCATTCCTATTCTTTAGAAGAAGAAATGCCTCACAAGTGTGTTCATTGTAATTGACCTCAGTGCTGTTGGTGCTCCCAGTTTAGATCCCCTTGAATCAATGGGATTTACAAAAGGTTGATTATCATTCAGTTGATTCAATGGTTCTACTTTAGTTGGAACTAGCAGCTGGATTTGGCCTAAGTGCCCTAAATGCACCAGATCCTATCTGATCTTGGAAACTATGCAGGATCAGCCCTGGTTAGTACTTGGATAGGAGGCCACCAACAAATACAGGTGCTGTCTGCTATATGTCAGAGAAAGGAACTGGTAAAACCACCTGGGAGTATTCCTTGCCTAAGAAAATCCTATGAAATTCACTTTAAATTGACAGGCAAACTGAAGGTATGCACAGAGTAAGCAGTTGGATTTAGGCCACAGGCTTCACTTCACATGAAAGTGGTCACCAAGTATATGACTGAGATGGCAGATCAAACTCTAATCCAAGAGAGGCCACCTGAACAGGATCTGGTGCTCTTATCTTCCTTCTTCTTGAGCACTGGGCTCTGAACAAAACCAAAACTAGCAACAACACAAGATCAGTTGCCTTTGTTTCTTATCTCAGCTATACACACACACAGCACTTAAGGCAGATCAAGCAGTAAGACCATAGAAACTAGCTCAATAATCAATCTTAAAAAAGCATCACCTGGAGGTTATGGAAGAGAACTAGTTGAGGACCCCACCAGCACCCTATGTCCATTTAGTCCTCTATCTCCCATTTTACAGGATAGTAAGTCCCTTAAGTCACAGTAGTGAATTTCCCCAGACCCGCTCAGTATTTCAAATGGTTTCACCTCCTTCGCAGCAAGCATCCTGGAGCTCATGGCTCTCCAGGCGTTTATTGGACTCCAGTTCCCATCAGCCCCAGCCAGCTTGGTCAGTAGTGAGGGATGATGGGAATATTAATTCATCAAGCCTTGCTCTGGTGAGGGGGAGAAACTTCAGTTAAACAGAATGAGAAACCAAAGAACAAGGAGACACTTTAGATATGTCGGGAAGGCACCTGGATAATGATCAGAACATACTTAGTTGGCTAGATCACTAACTGAACCATCAGCTGGGATGGGGCGCCTGTATCTCTCACTATTTGATTGATTGCACACATGCAGGAATTCCGCTTTTCTTTTCAGAACATATCGATAACACGATCCTACGCATTCAGAAGCAGGTCCCGCTTGGCTCTGCAGGATTTAGTCTCTAGCAAAAGTGCATAAAACGGGAAACAGGGTGCGTTACAAATAGAGTAACTTGGAGCTCATGGAGCTTCGAAAGCTTGCAACAAGTATATTGCGCATTTTGGTTGGCCAATAAAGGTATCACTGATGGATTTTTGTTTGTATTTGTTAAATGGCCAACACAGCTACCCCTGAATGTTTTAGGGTCACTTTTGTTTAACTTTACCTTAAAACGGGCTCATGAGTCCTAAATGCGTGGACTAAACGCAGAGATTCCTTGGCTGAATAAAAACGTGTGCCCCCCTTTACGTTATTTTAGGAGCACTTTTAAACCCGCTTGGCTCTGTAGGATTTTAGCACACAGTATTTTGTAAAGCACCCTATTTTCATATTTACCCTATTTTGTACAGTGCCCTGTTTTTTTAAAGCACTTTAAAGCCCGCTTGGCTCTGTAGGATTTACTCTCCAGCAAAAGTGCTGAAAACGGACCCCTGTGTCCTAAATATGAGGTCTAAACGCACAGATTCCTTGGTTTAATAGGGAGAAAAAAGTGTGTTCCTTTCTTTAAAATCACCCAATATTTTTAAAGGTAGCATTAATAATGCAGGTCAGCGAAACCCAAGAGTGGAGTTCTTCATTTCTTCCTTTCCTCTCCGGGCCAAAACACACTTCAGAAATAATTCAGTTTGAGACCACTTTCACTGCCCTGGCTCAGTGCTAGGGAATCCAAAGGATATATATGACATGACGGCCCCATACAGACAAACCAAAATAAAGCTGCTTCGGATCACTTTGGAGGTATGCTGTTTCAATGATGCATGCATACTAAGAGTCCGGAAGCTGCACCAAAGCTGCACTCCGGTCCTTAGGACTGGATTGTGGCTTTGACGTGGCTTCTGGACTCTTAGGACACATGCATCACTTAAACAGCATACCTCCAAAGTGACTCGAAGCAGCTTTATTTTGGCCTGTCTGTATGGGGCCTAAGCCTTCTCTATCAGAGAGCACTGGTGCCACAACAAACTACAGTTCCCAGAATTCCCTGGCACTGAGCCAGAGCAGTTAAAGCGGTCTCAAACTGCTTTATTTCTGCAGTGTATTTTGGCCCTCTGTCTCTCTTCCCCTATTCGTTCCCTTTAATTCCCCTGCAAGCATCTGGAGTAGCAGGCTCCCCTTCGTCCTACAGCGTGGAAACGTAACCCCCTTCATTAACGACAAGTCCCACAATCCCTTAGGAAAAATCCTGCTGGGGGATTCTGGGAACTTTACTGCACAGAAGAAACCTTTCCAAACTCTGCCTTGTCTCTAGGGCTCTGGTTTCTAACCTTTGATCCTCCAGATGTTTTAGACTTCAGCTCCCAGGAGCCTCAGTCAATTCAGGAATAATGGGAACGGAAGTCCCAAAGGTCTGGAAGACCAAAGTTGGGGAAGCACTGGTCTAGGGAGAGCATCCCACTCCTAACTGCCCTTTCCCCCAACATACACACATACACAGTCTGCCCAGTCCCCTCCATTCATTGTTCCTCCAGAACAAACATCCTCTTGCTTCAAGGCGAGTCTCCCTTCCTTAAAAGCCAGCAGCTGTCAGACTGCTGGCAGGGGAGAGCAAACCATTTGTTTTAGTGAAAGAAGGCGAGCTCCTTCGCCAAGTGGAGTCAACCCGAAGCCAAGGGTGACTCAGTGGTCGTCTGGCTCGCAAACAGGCTCTCCTTTTACGATACAGCTGTTGGCTGCTTCTGGCTCCTTCTCCTCTGTGGACAGGCTGACCAGATGCCCCAACTGCAAAGGAGGAGCAGGCACTGCAAAATGTAGGACGAGCAGTAAAAATGTAGGACGTGACCCAATAAAAGCTAAAAACACTCGTAGAATTAGCAATCCATGCTTCTTAGTCCTGCTCAAATGGAGGACATTTTGGAATTCCTCCTGGGCAGAAGTCGGAAATGTAGGACAGCTCTATGATAATAAGTCTGAAGGTCCCACAAAACTCTCTGGATTTATAGGCAGGGGCTGGGTGGGAGAGACAAACATTCAAGGAGTGAGTTAATTCCCTCCTAGAATTAGGTTGAGGGGTGGTAACTGTCCACCCATAAAATGATCAGATAAAATTGGACCACCAAGACTGCTCTGTAGCTGGGCCTCCACAGGAATTATGGCTCAGAAGTGCACCATATAATCATTACACATTTTATTTAATAGTTTTATAATACCATATTTTAACTGTTGGTTTTATGTGTTTTCTTTTTTAACTGTGTTTTGTATTTTGATATGATGTACCCCACCTTGAAGAGAGGTGGGAAAGAAATAAAAATCATCATCATCACCACCACCACCACCACCACCACCACCATCATCATCATCATTGCTATTGCTTCCATGGCACTTAGATGGTTACCACTTTCAGTAGGATTATGTTGGTGATTGTTTTAATGCAAACTCAGCAATGGCAAACCCCCTCCAAAGAAACTTGCCAGGAAAACCCATGATAGGGTCCACTTGGGGCTGCCATAAATCAGGAATGACTTGAAGGCACACAACAGCAACATAGAATTTCCACTGTTTTGCAAGCACACCACATTAATTGCAACCTGGCTGCTAATGCTGATTTCACATATACCTTAAAAAGAGGCATTCCCAGCAAAAATCTATTGAAATTTGAGGCAACAGATAAGGACAGAAACCACCTTTCCTGTAGACAGATAACTGGGAGCTGATCTCTTCCTCTGAATACTGGACTCCCCCCCCCCCTAGATCCTGTACTTCCAGTATCTGATCATTAAGAACTGTTTGGCATGGCCTAAGTCAACCACTTTCCACCAGGCTTGTTCTTCCTTTCACTCCATCCACAGTGTCTGTAGTTAAATTTGACTATTTGTGCCTGTTGGAGTATTGGCATCAGTGCTTGTTTTGTAGATCTGTGTTTCTTTCCTTGAGAAGGGGGGGGGGTGTCTTCTACACAGGAACACTAATGTATATTTCTATGGCAATTTGGTCAGTGTCCTTGTGAAGAGGTCACTTCCCTATCTAAGGGATCGCCTGCTTCCATATAACCTGCCCCATACACTCAGGTCCTCTGGGAGGGACTTACTACAGCCCTTAAAGACCAGATTGATGGCGACCTCCCAGAGGACATTTTCTGCAGCCGCTCCCAATTTATGGAATGGCCTGTGGGAAGAGATCCGTCAAATTACCAATCTAGAGAGCTTTTAAAAAGCCATTAAGACGGATCTCTTCCAGCAGGCCTTCCTGGAATAAAATACTTGGCCACGAAAAGGACTTCCTCATTTATCGAACTCTGTCCATGGTTAGTTTTAGTCTTATACTGTTTAATCCTGTTTTAGGAGGGGGGGTACTATGTATATAGGGATATATTTTAGCCTGTTGTACGCTGCTTTGATTGCTTGGCAAAAAGCGGGATAAAAATAAAAAATTATTATTTTTATTATTTATTCCCCTCCCCCTCCTTTTTCTGGAGGTCAATAAACTTTATTGCCCTTTGTTCTCTGTCCCTCTTCCTCTCTCTGCTCTCACCAAGCATGGAAGTGGAAACCAGGTTGCACTAGTAAAAATGTTTTTTCTTCTTACTTACACACATGAGAGTCAGCTCTAGGGACTCTTCTACCAAGTATAGTTTTCTCTGTTGATTAGTTATTTTGTAGAACCTAAATGTAGCAATAAAGTAAGTTTCTTTTTACCTACCAATGTATCCTGTGTACTTACTGGAAGCTCAAATCTAGTTGTTTTTAACCAAATATCTGTGGAGTACATGTTTTTTTGCTGTTGCTGCTGCTGCTAAACTGATTTAACCACAAATAACCAAACCATAATTTTTCTAACAGTCCCAATTAGTCATACTGAATTAATCGAAACTTGGGGAATCAGTACCTGCATAAATTCCATTGACTCAGTAGGTCTATTGTAGCTGGGATTAGCAAATGGATTTAAGCTATGGACACCTGCTTGATTGACTTTCATCCATTAATACTATTGACGTGAACCTGTTGGCTATAATAGACCTAAACCAGAGATGGTCACTGATGTTGTTGGATTTCAAGTCCCACCTGCCCCAGGCAGCTTAGCTAATAGCAAGTAACAATGGAAACTATAGTTGGACAACATCTGAAAGTCCACATATTCCTCATCTTTGGCACTGAATCAAGGGTTGGCAACTATGGCCTTCTAGATGGTTTTGCATTACAGCTCCCATGGTCTTTCACCATTGACAATATCTGGTAAGCCTGATGGTAATTTTAGGCCCAGAACTTTGGAGAGCCATCCATTGACTTTATTGTTGTATTCCTTCACGTCATTTCTGACTCACAGTGACCCTAAGGCAAACCTATAATGGCACAGTTTGTTCAAAAGTGATTTGTCTTTGCTCTGCTCTGAGAGTGATGGAGTGTGACTTGCCCAAGGCCACCCAATGGATTACCATGGCCAAGGGGGGATTTGAAACCTGATCTCCTGGAGTTCTAGACCCACACTCAAACACTGCACCGTGCTGGTTCCCATTGACTACTCCTGCTCTAACCAAGCTTGATCTATACTTCTAAAAACAGGATGCATGGCTCTGCTCAAGATTAGCAACATCTTAAACCTCCTTATCTCCAGAGTGGGAAAAGACAGCACCCCACTCTTCCCTGAATATATCTGTAGAGAACTAAATCCTACTGAATTTATTCAGGTTTTAATTGCAGTTTTCGTTGCTTACAGAGTGCTGAGGAGTCTGAATGTCTGACTCGCTGTGAGTAAAGGAGTGATGGGTTTGATCAGTTAACACAAGAAAAATTTAGGCTTGCTAGATTTATTATTTCCTTCTAGTTAGCCAGGGGAAGTTGGTGGCTCCCACGTCAGTGGAGCAGTGAACACTCTAGAGATTTTTATAATGCCCAAGGTTCTGAACTTGTGTGGTGGACTTGAATGATCTCTTGGAGAGTCTGGAGGTCCACAATTTGTACAATAGTAGCTTTGTGGGGAGGGAGCTACAAAGGACATTCACTTAAAATGACCAGCAATGATTCCCCAGAGAACATGCTCAGACCTGGAACAGGTTTGAGAACCAAGATGGAATCTACTATGGTTCAGCAATAAATCCACTCTGGGCTTTCTCCATTTCAGCATTTTCATTGTGGAAGAGGCAGAGAGGAGCCTCCTACCATTTTATTTATTTATTTATTTAACTAAATGTTGGGTTGTAAGTTACCTTTGAAGATCTACTGGATACAGACCCAGAGACCAGTAGTAGATCCTGATTGACCTTCTACCCACATCTAAACTCAATAGGGAGGACCAGAAGACCACATTCTTTTTGTTTCTGTCCTCTCCCTCCTCCCTCTCTTCCCTTCAGTATCCCACTTTTCCTGAAATCCTATTGAGTTTACTTTAGGCAAGCCACTTAGAGGGTTAAATTCTACAGTGAGTTCCACCTAGTAGACTTATTGAATAAGTGGAACTGACATAAGTGTTTACCAAATTCACTATGATTCAGTCTTTTCTCCATGGGGCTCACAATTGGCTTCAGGCCTTGGTAAATAAATATTCGCATTAGTTCCCTTGACTGAGTGGATCTTCTCTAATGGGGACTAAAAGATGAACCACAGGAAAAGAGATTCCATCTAAACATTAGGAAGAACCTCCTGGCAGAAAGAGCTGTTCTATAGTGGAACACACTCCCTTGGAGAGTGGTGGAGTCTTTAAACAGAGGCTGGGTGGCCATCTGTCAGGGATGCTTTGATTGAAAGTTCCTGCATGGCAGAATGGGGTTGGACAGGATGGTCTTTGGGGTCTCTTCCAACTCTATGAGTATTCTGTGAGCATAGACAATGGTAGATGAACACTTATGTAAATCCCATTGATTCAGTGAGTTTACCCTAACTAGAACTAATGATAAATAGTCCACAACCTATTTACATATTTATTTAATATTTCAAATTAAATTGTGCATTTAATATTAAATCAATATTACATTTGTTTCTTTAAATGTATTCATTGGCTTATTTAACAAACTAATCCAGTGGGTCTGCTCTATCTGGGACTAATCATGAATTTAGCCCACAATTTACTACTTACATATTAAATAAATATTAAACTTGATTATGGGCCTTCTCTTCAGAGAGCTCTGGTGCCACAACAAACTACAAATCCCAAAGTTTCACAGGGTGGAGCAGTGGCAGTTAAAATGGTTTCAAACTGGATTGTTTGTGCAATGCAGGTGCAGCCAGCCAAAACACACTGCAGAAATAATCCAATTTGAGACCTCTTTAATTGCCCTGGTTCAATGCTGGGGAATTCTGAGAACTCTAGTTTTGTCAGACATTTAGCCTTCTCTCTTAGAGAGCTCTGGTGCCACAATAAACTACAATTCCCAGGATTCCCTAACATGGAACCAGGACAGTTAAAGTAGTTTCAAACTGGATTATTTCTGCAGTGTATTTTGGACCTGTGTGTTCCTTCCTTCCTTCCTTCCTTCCTTCCTTTCCTTCCTTTCTTTCTTCCCATGGGATATAAGAAAAGATGATGATGATGATGATGATGATGATGATGATGATGATGATGATGATGATGATGATGTCTTCCTCCATTCCCCAGCGTGGGAAAACGGTCATTCAGCTGAGAACCGGCCACTCGAACCGCCTCTTCTCAAGAGGACTCCCCAGCCAAGCTGAAGATGTTTTATTCTCCATCATAAGGGGCCCCCTCCAGCCATCAGTTCTGAGGCTGTTCCCCCATCCCTTCTCTTCCCAGCCAAGAGGGAGCTCCTCTCAGCCTGGCCCAGTCTCTCAAATGGATGCTGCCCTCCTTCCTCGACATCCATACATTTGTCATATCGGGAGGACCGTTATTCATGCGGTCGGACTTTGGGAGTCTCCCAGGTGGCATGTTTATTTTCTTGGATTTACACGGAACTTAAAATCAGGCGGCAAGAAACCAGATAAAAGGAAGGAGGGGTGAAGAAGCTTGACAAAGTACCTAGAGAGGGAAACAGGCTTAAGTACCAACTGTCGCAAAATGAAATATAGTCTCTGGGAACCATTCTGCCATCGCGTCGGGCTAAAGCCAATGCAAGACAGCCAGCGAGGCGAATGAATAAATAAATAATCGTTTTATTCAAAAGACCTCTCCCAGTCCTCCCGACAAATCCTGTTTAAATAAAATAGAGGAGTAATATATAAATATATTTATATATATTTATATTTATGAAGACCATTTTGGCAGGTCGGAGTGAATGCCCAGCAAGAAAAGTAAACTCCGAGCCTTCTTCCCTCCCTATGAAATAATTCAGCCAAACCTTGCGTCTCCGGTCCGCATCCAAAAGCAATTAAACCATCCTCATTAAAGTTATTTATTGAGCCTCCGCTCCAGATAGAGCGAAAAAGACGGAGGAGGAGTAAAGGGAGAAGGAAAGTATATAGGGCTAAACTAGAGCCATTTCCCAGCAGGAGAAGGAATAAAAAGATACTTAAAAATTAATTAGAGCCCAAACGAAGGGATAAAATAAAAGAAAGGGAGAAGAATCAAGCTTGGGATGGAGAGGAGGGGGGACTCGGCGCCTGGGGAGAAGTTAAGTAAATGGGAAATATAAAAGGATTAAATATAGTTGGGTGTGAGCGCGAGATCCCAAAAACAAGCTGAGGGAGCAAAAAAAATGGACTTTGAGTAATGTTTCTGTGAGTTTTTAACCCAAATGCAGGCAGCCATGAGTGGCTATTCATTGGGACTTACTAAATGTGGATAGGATTGCAATTTGGCATCATTCAAGAGCCTGGAGCATCTATCCTAGATGAAAATGATAAAGGGGTTTTGGACTCTTTAGTCCTAACAGTTTTCCGCATATATGAAAATGATAAAGGGGTTTTG
>NC_056523.1:174907270-174925049 GCF_019175285.1 Sceloporus undulatus | reverse complement strand
AGCGATGGATCGAGTCAACACAGCAAACATTCCATGTTTCTGACCAAGAGGGCTCTAGTCTACAGAAGTGCATGAGACTCTGGGTGCCACTGGAACCACATGGAAACTACTTGGTGGAACCTCCATAAACTGGTTTTGGATGGTCCCAGTCTGATAATTCAACAGTGGGCATCAGACACTCTTAGGAGTGCAGAAGAACTCAAAGGCATGAAAGTGGTGTTGGTCTTCTGTTTCATTACCCCCAATCCTCTGTTTAAAGCTGCCTAACCTGCCATGGCCTTCTTCATCCCCTCTGATGGCAGTGAATTCATGAATTAAATATACTTCATGGGAAAAACCAAGACTTCTGGGTGAAACATTCTCTTTACACCCCCTCTCTCATTTCCTATCAGGGCAATGGGGCTTTCAAGCAATAATAAGGGTTCCTGTATGCTTCACCCTATACAAACTGTCTCTCAGATTCTAGATCTTTCATCATTTGCTCATCAGTTCCCAGTAAATTTCATTTTATTGAGAAGTACAATAAATGTTGAGAGGGAGTCACTCCCCCAAAAATAGATTGATGAAGACTAGTCATGTTTAGTGACTGTTGCAGAATGGGGAATAGAAAATGGTGGAAAGTGGAAAGAATTTCCTGAAAAGGGAGGAAACACACCTTCCTGGAATTATGAAGAGAAGAAACTCATAATGAAATAATGGGAAACTTAAAGACTGGGACATTTACTTGGTTAAAAGCCAAACACAGAAACAACTCACACTGAAATAATTGAAACTTATTCTCTCAGTGAACCAGAACTGGAAAAGTTACACTTTGAATAACAAACCGCAGAATCCGGCAGGAATTTGGGACCGTAATCCACATTGCAAACATATGATGGCTAAGGAGACACCAAAGAATTACAAAAAAGAATCAGCATGTGTTCATAGACTAAATGCAAAGCATTTTTGTAAGGTCATGAAAAGGTAGGAATGCAATCAAAGACATGGGCATGTGCCACTACATCTAATAGTCTTGATGAGGAATCTGTACCAAGGACAGCAGGCCACTCAGAACAGAATTTGGGGAAATAGTAGTTCATATGAAAAAGGGTCAGGCAAGGCGCATCCATCATCTTACGTTTAAATATATACTGAAAACGTCATAAGAAAAGCAAAATTAGAATCAGAAAAAGGAGGAGTGAAGATAGGAGGAAGCAACATTAACAATCTAAGATATGCGGACGACACCATAATATTAGCAGAAGACATCAGGAATTGAAAACAGTTAATAAGGAAGGTCAAAAATGAATGCAAAGGAGGTCTGATGCTGCACATAAAGAAAACAAAAGCAAGACCACAGAAGAAATACACAATTAATCAGACAATGAGGAAATTGAAAAGTTAAAGAATTCCCATATCTAGGATAAACATTGACCAGAATGGAGACTGCAGCAAGAAATAAGAAGACTAGGAATGGGAAGGGCAGCTATGAAAGAACTGGAAAAGATACTGAAGAGCAAAGCAACAACTGAGCGCTAAAGTCAGAATCATTCAGGCATTGTATTCCCAGTAACCATGTATGGATGTGAGAGCTGGACAGCGAAGGAAGCAGACAGAAAGAAAACCTACTCATTTGAAATGTGGTGCTGGAGAAGAGTACTTAGGATACCATGGACAGCCAAGGAGACACAAATGGGTTTTGAACAGATCAGACCAGGGCTTTCCTTGGAAGCAAAGATGATCAAGTTGAGACTATCATACTTTGGCCACATAATGAGAAGCACGGATCACTAGGAAAAACAATAATGCTAGGAAAGGTAGAGGGTAGAAAAAGAGAGGAAGACCACAAACTAGATGGATAGACTCAATCAGGAGGTTAGGGCTTGCAGCATCTGGGCGGGCAGTGGAGGATAGGGATTCTTGGAGATGTCTCATCCGCAGGGTCACCATGAGTTGGAACCCCCCAAAAAGTTTGTTTCCCGTCGAAAGGGCTTTCTTCTGAATAAACATCCTGAGGATTTTTCATTTAGGCTACAATGTTAGGAATTAGCTGTTGTGTAGTTGTTCGATTTACGGTGACCTAAGTTTTCTTGTCAAGATCGTTCAGAGCAGTTTGTCATTGCCCTGAGGCGGAGACAGTGTGATTGCCTACATGTGTTTTATAGCCAAGCTGGGAACTGAACCCTGATCTCACAAGTCTTAATCCAACACTTAAACCACTAAGCCACGTTGGCCTCTCACAAAATACCTACTGTCTCATTCAGAGGATTGTTTCAATACCCAAAACTGCAGTCCTAACAGTTTTCCGCATATATGAAAATGATAAAGGGGTTTAGACCTTTACTCCAACAGTTTTCCATAATAATATATATATATAATGCGCGAAAACGGTTAGGACTAAAAGTCCAAAACCCTTATCATTTTCATCTAGGATAGATGCTCCAGGCTCTTGAATGATGCCAAATTGCAATCCTATCCACATTAGTAAGTCCCAATGAATAGCCACTCATGGCTGCCTGCATTTGGGTTAAAAACTCACAGAAACATTACTCAGAATCCATTTTTTTTTGCTCCCTCAGCTTGTTTTGGGATCTCGCGCTCACACCCAACTATATTTAATCCTTTATATTCCCATTTACTTAACTTCTCCCCAGGCGCCGAGTCCCCCCTCTCTCCATCCCAAGCTTGATTCTTCTCCCTTCTTTTATTTTACCCTTCGTTTGGGCTCTAATTAATTTTTAAGTATCTTTTTATTCCTTCTCCTGCTGGGAAATGGCTCTAGTTTAGCCCTATATACTTTTCCTTCTCCCTTTACTCCTCCTCCGTCTTTTTCGCTCTAATTGGAGCGGAGGCTCAATAAATAAACTTTAATGAGGATGGTTTTAATTGCTTTGGATGCGGACCGGAGACGCAAGGTTTGGCTGAATTTTCATAGGGAGGGAAGAAGGCTCGGAGTTTACTTTTCTTGCTGGGCATTCACTCCGACCTGCCAAAAGGTCTTCATAAATAAATATATATAAATATATTTATATATTACTCTCCTCTATTTTATTTAAACAGGATTGGTCGGGAGGACTGGGAGAGGTCTTTGAATAAAACGATTATTATTTATTCATTCGCCTCGCTGGCTGTCTTGCATTGGTTTAGCCCGACGCGATGGCAGAATGGTTCCAGAGACATATTTCATTTTGCGACAGTTGGTACTAAGCCTGTTTCCTCCCCTCTAGGTACTTTGTCAAGCTTCTCACCCCTCCTTCCTTTATCTGGTTTCTTGCCGCCTGATTTTAAGTTCCGTGTAAATCCAAAGAAAGAAAGAAAGAAAGAAAGAAAGAAAGAAAGAAAGAAAGAAAGAGAAATTGCAGACTACCGTTTGGCTGTATTATTTACATTTTCTTCACTGTGTATGTAGAGAGAGGAAGATCTTTACCATCCCAGGACAACTTTCCTGACACATCTGATGGAATGGGCCCTAATCCATGAATGTTATTTTCAGTAATAAATCTATCTTGAAGATTTCACAAGACAGTTAAAAAAAACCTTTCACCCAAGAAGCACCAAACAAGTAAGGAATTATACCTGTTGAAAACTTCCCTAAGGCATAAAGATCTATGTTTATTTCTGGTTCTTCCCTTATGGGTTATTTAGGATTAAGTCAGGTGGGTGACTCCTGCCCTTCCAAATGTGACTGGACTGCTTCTCCCACCAGTCATGGCCAGCATAGTCAGAGATGAGGGATGATGGGAACTGCAATCCAACAAAACAACAAAGAAGCTTTCAATCTGTCCAAGACTCCTCCTTATCCTGGATTTGATGAAGGAAGACAAAGGTTTGTTTTGTCAAACATTCAGTCTGTTCAGGAGTTTTGGACAATTCAGAAGTGTTGCTCAGCATTTGGTGACATATCATTTCATCCAAATAAAAGTCTTGCTCAGTTTTACCTTATTCTTCCTGCCTCTTAGTTGCCTTCCAACTGCTTTTGCTGTACATGATTATTATGGAACTTGTGGATCTCACAGTTCATGGACCCCACAAGATGTCTCAGTGTCTGGGCACTTAAAAAGAAGAGAAGAGATTAGACAAACAGGTGGAGAAGGAACCTTTCAGCAAACATTAATCATTTTTGATGCATCCGCATTACAGAAATAACCCAGGTTGAATTTGATACCACTTTAACTGTCATGGCTCAGTGCTATGGAATTCTGGGAATTGGGGGGTTTTTTGAGACATTTATTTCTCTGTCAGAGTGCACTGGTGCAACAACAAACTAAAAAATCCCAGGATTCCATAGGATGGAACCATGACAGTTGTAGAAGTTTGATATGACTTTAAATGGAATACCTGCAGATTAAAAAATCTCAGGATTTGTACTTGGCTGAGGAACTTGGAATTCTCTGCTGAGTATGAGCCCATTTTTAGAAGAAGAGGATGATGTAGCAGCAGCACCAGTAGTTGTAGTAGTGGCATCAAACTGGATTATTTCTGCAGTGTGGATGCAGCTCTTGAGATAAATGAAGTCTCCCTGTTTAAATGGAATATACACCTTAGTACCACATGGAAAGGGCAAAGGCAAGAACAGCGGACAGTCTGGAGTCTTCTCTTTCCTATTCTGCTCCCAGAAACATTTGTTTGGAAAAGAAGATTCTTGTCTATGGCCTGTTACAGACAGCCAAAATAAAGCTGCTTCGAGTCACAGTGGAGGTATGGTGTTTGAATGATGCATGCGTCCTAAGAGTCTAGAAGCCACACCAAAGCTGCACTCCAGTCCTTAGGGCTGGAGCGTGGCTTTGGTGCGACTTCTGGACTCTTAGGCAGCTTTATTTTGGCTGTCTGTAACAGGCCTTAATCTGATCCAAAGGCCATTTTGATCTTGTTTGATAATTCCAGAAGCCTGACTTGGTCACAAAGACCAGAGATGTGAGCTGGTGTGTGATGTAATTGTTAGAATGTTGGGCCAAGAGTAGGGAGGCTCATATTCAAATCTCACTCAGATATAAAATGCATTGGGTAATCCTGGACCAGTCACATATTCTCTTAGCCTTTACCTGCCTCATAGGGTTGTTAATGGGATGAGAGGAGTGCTGTGAAGACTATAAGTAGACAAGTACACTGTTGGGTCAGGAGAACCATGCATAAGGCTTTTAAATTCTTTGAAGGACTGGCAGTATATCTCACTGTCTGAGGCCACTCACACCTGCATCTTCAAGTTGCCTGTGGGCTGATGGTGACCCCATGAATTTCACAGAGTTTTCTGAGGCAAGGGATACTCAGAGGTGGTTTTTGCCAATCCCTTCTTCTGAAATATAGCCTACAGCACCTAGTATTCATTGGTGGGCTCCTATCAAAGTACAAACTAGGCCTGGCCCTGCTTACTGTCCAAGATCAGAAAACATCTGGCACTGTTCTTGTGCGCCTTCAAGTCATTTCCCACTTCTGATGACCCTAAGGTGACTCCATCAGGGTTTTTCTTGGCAACAGTTGTTCAGGGGGGATTTGCTTTTGCTTTCCTGTGAAGCGGAGAGATTGTGACTTGCAGAAGGTCACCCAGTGGGCTTTCCATGGCTGAGCGGGATTCAAACCCTGGCCTCCCAAATCTTGCTCCAGCATTCAAATCACGGTAGACCTGTTGAGTTGTTCAATGGCGAATCAAAAAATTGTTAAATTTCTCCTGTGGACTAACAAATATTGTAAGGCCATAAACTCATATGTGAGTGAGACTACACTCCTACACACCCACTGACCTGCCAGTAAGTCTTACTGACTGAACTCAATGGGCCTTTAGGTCTGACACGGTCAAAGGCTTTGGAGATCAAGGAGTTTCACTTCCACAAGAGTAACATTCAAACCTTCTACAGAGCATGAATTAAGACTTTCTGGTGGAGCAAACCAAGGGAGGAAGGGAGAAGGAGGAACGAAGCCAGCCATGCTCTGAATGCTCTCTTTCTTTCTGAAAGTTGGAAACAACAACACACTTTTCTCGTCTGCCTTGTTTTGACGAGGTGGCTGTGAACATCTCTTGCAAAAGGCTACCGGCAGAAGACTCCCAGCCAAAGACTCTTGTTTTATTCGGCCAAACTGAACAAAAGAAACCCACAGACCAGGCCTAGAGGAGGCCCAGCCTCTCAGAACAGCTTCTCAGAAATAAAGCGGGGGTTTGGAGGATAGTTTGGGTCCCCTCCAAGCTTGCCTTTGGCAAACTGCCAAAGTAGCTTCACTCACTTCAGGAGCGGGAAAAGGCACACTTCGTTTTCTGTGGCTGCATCCGCACTGCAGAAATAATCCGGCCTGACACCACTTTCACTGCCATGTCTCAGTGCTATGGAATTCTAAGTACAATCTCCAGAATTCCATAGCATTGAGCTATGGCAGTGAAAGTGGTGTCAGACTAGATTATTTCTGCAGGGCAGATGTTAGAAAAGGTCAAGAAATAACTCCTCGTGGCCATTTCGCTCTCTGCTTCTCACCAGCCGGTTTTCTCGGGCGCCTTCTCCTTCTTCTCGCAAACTGAGAATTGCCTAAACTTAAAGCATTTGTAGCTCGGGCAAAATGTAAAGTGGAATTGGCATTTTGGGGCAGAATAGTCACAGAAGAAACCTATGTTGAAAGCAAGCGGATAGGACGCGGTGATTAGGAATTAATCTTCCTGAGGCTTGCTCCCAAATCAGAGAGTATAGTATTGCAACCTTAAACTTCAAAGTAGTTGCTAACTGCCTTCAAAGTAGTTGCTAGCTGCCTCATCCCTCGTGGATGAGAGGCCTCCCAGGTATCATCAACAGCCTAGCTTAGGTCTTGCAGACTCACGGCTGTGACTTCCTTGACAGAATCTACCATCTGCAGTGAGGGCTTCCTCTTTTCTTGCTGCCTTCTACCTTTCCAAGCATTATGTCTTTTTCTGAGGAGTCATGTCTTCTCATGATATGACCAAAGTACAACAGCCTCAGTTTATTTATCTTGGCTTCTAAGCAGAATTCAGGCTTGATTTGGTCTAGGACCCATTCATTTGTCTTTTTAAGGCCTACAGTAACTGTAGAATTCCACATTTCAGCTCAATTAACTTATCAGTTAAATGGTATTTTTTTTAACAAATGGAAAACTGAATTTTGTTTAATTAAAGTGAATAACTTAGGAATTTGAACATTAATTTAATTCATGAATTAAACTATTAAGCTATTTATTAATTAAATGAGCCACAATACTAAACAGCCAACAAATTTAACATTCCAAGTTCTTCTTTACCCAAAGTCTAGTTCTCTTGAATTTTTACAAAACTACTTCTTGCTTTGTGTTAAGTCCCACAGGGATGAGGAATTACAAGGTTAGGGTCACAAGATTGGGTCTGTGCTGGTCTATGATCCTAATAAAGATGAACTAGAACTGGGTGGGAAGATTCACATTGCTTACTCAGGGCTTCTTCCTGTTCTACACTGGACATGTCTGACCTAGAGGCTGCTCATATGTTCCAGGAAAACTAAGCTTTGAAGATCAACACTGGGATTTGGGTTGGGACCCCTCCTTGGAACAAGGAAACTAGATAAAGGAAGAAAGTAAGATGCTAGAAGTACCAGGGAAAGGGAAAGCAAGAAAAAGGTTTTAGGTCGGTGAATGAGAAATTATGCAGCTCCTTCCTTCTCTCTTTAAACTCAGAACAGAGATGCAATGGGAGAGGAACAGGGGGGAAATGTATTGAAGTTGCAGCTTCATTTAGATAAAGCCACAAGTACAGGAATTCTGTGATCTATGCAGTCCAGCACTTTACTGTAGCCTATAAAGCACATGTTGATTTTCTTTTGGAATTCCTTCGTGTGTTCCATTAGTCTTCATACATTGCTATGTAGTCTCTAATGCCTCTGCCTTTCCTGAACCCTGTTTACACATCTGGGATTTCTGTCCCCATATATGATTGGAGTCTATGTTGCAGAATTTAACTATTGCTTGCATGGGAAATTAATGCTACAGTCCTAAAGTCGCTCTGTTTCGAGTCTGTTGACCACAGTTTTGTTTTACATATTTCCACCCTCCTATCTTTCCCTATCTCTTTCCCAGCTTTACTTATGACCCAGACTAAAAGGCCACATGCCCTTCTTGCTGTAACTGCAAGGTGTAGGGCAGTGAAGAAAAAGACTCTGATAAAGTCTTTTGAGATGTTAAAAAGTGAATGATAAAGCACAACCCATTTAAAAGCAAAATTGTCTCACATGGGCTGCATCTGCAGAAATAATGCAGTTTGACACACCTTTCACTGCCATGGCTTAGAATCATAGAATCATAGAGTTGGAAGAGACCCCAAGAAGGGCCATCCAGTCCAAACCCCTGCCATGCAGGAAATCTCAATCAAAGCATCCCCTTTGACAGATGGCCATCTAGCCTCTGCTTAAAGACCTCCAGGGAAGGAGACTCCATTACACTCTGAGGAAGTTTGTTCCACTGTCGGACAGCCCTTACTGTCAGGAAGTTCCTCCTAATGTTGAGGTGGAATCTCTTTTCCTGGAGCTTGCATCCATTGTTCAGGGTCCTGTTCTCTGGAGCAGCAGAAAATAAGCTTGCTCCCTCCTCAATATGACATCCCTTCAAGTATTTAAACAGGGCTATCATATCACCTCTTAACCTTCTCTTCTCCAGGCTAAACATACCAAGCTCCCTTAGTCGTTCTGGGATTTGTAGCTTTGTGAGCCATTTGGTCTTCTCTGTCAGAGAGAGTGTCATATCACAACAAACTACATATCCCAAGATTCTATAGCACTGAGCCATGGCAGTTAATGCACTGTCAACATGCATTATTTCTTCTGTACAGATACAGCCTTGGAGACTATCAGGAGAAGCAGCATAGCCTTTTGTGGGGCCAGAAAAAGGGCTATCTCTGGGGGTGTCTGGAGAGGTCAAGGGCCACCAAAACATCCTGGGGTCCACATTCTTTCCCAAGGCCTCCCTTGGCCCACCCTTGCATTACGCAATAACTACCATATTGTAGTATTTCACCAGCATTTGTTCCCTTCACCAGATGCCTTCAGTAGAAGCAATACTACATGGATACACACACATTTACTCAACGTGGAGTTGAAGCACTCTTTCTTTTGTGTGTGTGTGTGTGAGAGAGAGAGAGAGAGAGAGAGAGAGAGAGAGAGAGAGAGAGGATTGTGGGGCGAATGAAGGTCCCATTCCTCCCCAAGTACATTACAATGAGAACCTGTCTATGTCTACTGGGAACCAAGGCCCACTGGGTTCAATGGGACTGACTCCCAGTAAGGACTGCAACAACTGTGCTACTTCCACATTCTTTACCGCATTTTAAAAAGCACCAGTAATCGGTGGCTTTATTTCCCCAGTAGAGCAGTCTGAGGGTTGGACTAGGTCTCCCAAAGACCGGGGTTCAAATTCCAGCCCTGAATCATAGAATCATAGAATCATAGAGTTGGAAGAGACCGCAAGGGCCATCCAGTCCAAGCCCCTGCCTTGCAGGAACTCTCACGCAAAGCATCCCTGACAGATGGCCATCCAGCCTCTGTTTGAAGACCTCCAGGGAAGGAGACTCCACTACACTCCGAAGGAGAAGGAGAACTGCAAACCTCTCCCGAATAAATCTTGTCAAGAAAATTCCAGGATCAGGTCGCTTTGAGTCGGAATGGATTTGAAGGCACCTAACAAGAGTTGAGAAAATCCCAAATCCGGGGTCTCTGTGCACAAGAAGTAAAACTAAGAAAGTGACTTAAGGCTGGAATCCTAAGCCCATTCCGGGGGCTTACTTCTGAATAAATCTCAATGTAAAGTCAGTTCAAGTCCAAAGTGTAAATATCTGACTAGACAGTTTCAGTTTTAATTAGATTGCATAAATTCCTCTTCTCCCTACGAGGACAGAGAGGCGGGGTAAAAATAAAGCTGCTATTATTATTATTATTACGTTACAGCTGAGAAACTCAGGCATTCAGCCTCCTTTTAAAGAGGGTAAAAATGATCTCCTACACACTATATCGCTTTCTTTACAGCCATCTTCGCACTGCCACACAATGTGAATTTTATTTTCTTTATTTCAAATACGTGTGGGTTGTTGTTATTGTTTTGTTTTCCCCTTTGTTTCCTGTTTAGACCGTAAGCCAACTGATGGCGAGAGAAATAAGAAAACTCTAGTCAGCAAAAAGACCACAGAAAAACGGCAATGGCATTTTACACGTTTCTACTTGGCCTAGCTCCCATTTAAATGCATATAGGATTTAAACGCCTATTCTCGGTTGTTCTCTTCCAGTTAGAGCGTTTTCAAAATCCCAGTAGACTTTACATTGTAGAAATCGGGACAGCAGCAGCAGCAGCAACAACAAGGAATATATTGTGGTTTTTCAAATGCAAGCTAGAAATGCCAAAAAAAGCGGTTTATATATCCGGGTTTTAAAAAACAACCAGCATCTGTCAGTAATTTATAAAACATTCTCTTTGTGTTTAATTGCAATCCGTTCAACTGGTTGAAATTAAAATCTGACTAAATGTTGTTACTCTTTCGTAAAAACTGAAGCCCTCGGAAATATAAAAGGTACAGAAAAATCAGGTTTTGTTATATAATAAAAAGACTAAATGAAGCAACATGGTTCTCTTCTAAAATGCGGAATTCCACATTCTTTCCAATGGATATTTCCGCTCTAAGTTGTTTTCCTCAAGTATATGGGCAACAAGATATACCAATGGGTCTGTGTCTGTGTATCTATCTAAAACAAAACCAGAATTCATGTATTTTTTTGCCCTAACAACTAATCAAAATTCAATTTAATTATAATTCCACCTATTTTCAGAATACAAACGTGAAACCACATTGTCGGTCTCAATTCTTTTATTTAACTAACTAACTATAACTAATTCAGACCAGACGTTTTCACCAAAAACTATCATCTAAACACATACTGGGGAAATTATGGTTGAAGCAAGAGAGAAAAAGTCTGAAGAGTGGAAAACTCGGAAAAGTTTATTCTCTGAGATATTTTAATTTCGGGATGTGGATTCGAATAAACTACGTTTCGAGCTGCCATTTCAGAAAATCTGTCTTTGAACTTTACTGAATCTCAAGCTCTGTATTACTTCTCCCCCCCCCCCCCCCCCCCCCCTACCACCTTTCAGGCATTTTAAACAAAAGCAAGATATTTTAGGGCACGAGGCAGTCTAAACTAGAGCTTTTTCAATTAATATATGCTTGCAATATAAATGAGCAACGTTGCAGTCCTATGCACGTAACCTTTGATTATCTCACTGAAATCTAGAAGAGTCTGAAACATTTATTTTGCAGTATTTTGAGATATTTGTAGAGTGTTTATTAAAAGGTGAAGCCCATGCCTAAAGACTGTGGGGTTAATGCTGTTCACGGTTATTCAGAGGGCTAGCAAAAAGCATCCTGAGACATAGGTTAAAGGATATATAGAAAATATGGATATTGAAGGAGACTGAATAAATATTTGAGCAACTAAAGGGAAATATTGTGTATAGTTTCCACACACACACACACACACACACACACACAACTAGTCATAAACTTGTAGACAATATTATAACAACATGTCTGAAGAGAAAGACTGCTACCTCCAAGATTTTGAAGGAAGGGAGAAAGGCTGACTGTGTTAGGACTTGGATAGGACTCTGTAGAGTAATTTCTAAGGAGACCACAGTCATATTTGGAGCGATAGCTTCCCTTTCTGATCCAAGTCTGAATGAACGCGACTTCATTGAAGGTTGGTTGCATTTGGAAGCCAAGAAGAAGAGATTTGCGTCGTGGTTTTGGACCTGGAAAGGCTCACACTCCGAATTCGGCCTTCCAGACCAGGCTCACACTCCGAATTTAGTGTTTCCATGGAAAGTATTTTCTTCGTGAAAATCACCACATTTTCCTGGGGGGCAGGAGAACTTCTCAAGAAGAGGAGGCCATGCTCTAGCTTTTCCTAGCCCCCGATATTTCAATAGGATCTCTAAGTAAACCTCTAAGTGTAGGTTTGACTTTCAAGCAGAAAGCGGTAATGATCTTAACTAGGAAGAGAGGACCTTGGTCTCTCCTTCTGTCTCAACAACAGTTCAGCAAAATATAAGGATCCATCTGCGACGGTTTAACATTCTTGGCGAATGGGAGGTTTATGGGAATGGCTCTCAAGATCAAGTTCTCCTATCTGTGCTTACTTGTGTGGGGCTGGATGCTGATCCAGATACCTGCACACCGGCTAACGCACGAACACAAGTTGTGTGTGTGGCCGGGGGGGGGACACACACTGCACAATCACAGCGCCTTCATCCCACTTTAAATACCATAGTTATCATGGGATTCTGGGATTTGTAGGTTTATGAAATAGTTAGAACCTCCTGACAGCCAATTCTAGAGTTCTAGTTCGAGGGAGTATCTCATGAAACCAATCCCATAATTCCATAGCATTGAGCCATGGCAATTGAAACCAGCGCGGCTAGCGGCTCGAGAGTCGGACTATGACTCTGGAAACCCTGGTTTGAATCCCGGCTTGGCTATATAAAGCTGTTGGGTGACACTGGGCAAGTGACACTCTCTCCGCCTCAGAGGGTGGCCATGGCAAACTCCCTACGAAGAAACCTGCCAAGAAAACCCCATGATAGGTTCGCCTTCGGGAGGCTGGCCAGAAGTCGGAGACGACTTGAAAAGCACGCAGCAACAGCAGCAGCAGCAACACACTGCTATAACTGTGCAATGCGGATGTTGTATGTGTGCCTGGCGCAATAAAGTGTAAGCTCCTATTTATACATTCGTAAGTATACAAGGTTTCTCTCTCTCTCTCTCTCTCTCTCACACACACACACACACACACATACACACACACACACACACAAGACACGCAGGCATGCTGTCCACGCTTGAAGGTTGGACTCTCTGGAAAGAAAGGCTCTCTCTGTCTGTGATAAACAAGGACTGGGGTTGTCACAGACAAAACTGTGGAGAAATGTAGGTAGGAAAGGAAAGAAAGGACGGGTCTGTATAGCCAGTAAGCCCAGTATGAGACTTTCCAAAACAAACCGCGGTCATCCAAGCAGAGAGAGGGCAGGTAAGGAAACATAAGCCATGGTTTGAGCCTTGGACTGAGACTCTGGAGAGTCCCATTGGGTGACTTTCGGCGAGTCCAGGGTGACCAGACATGTCCTCCTTTTCCAGGACATATCTTCCATTTCAACCTTCTGCCCAGGAGGAATTCCAAACCGTCCTCCACTTTGAGCATGACTTTGATGAAGCGTGAGTTTATATTCCTATGAGTGTTCTTAGCTTTTATTTGGTCACGTCCTACACTGTTCCCGGCGTCCTACGTTTTACAGTGTCCTGTCCTCCTTTGTGGCTATGACATCTGGTCACCCTGGGCGACTTACACACTCTCAGCCCCCCGTGATGAAAAGACAACCCACCCAGCCTTAGAATCGCCATAAAAAAGGACTCAGAAGGCACACAGCCACCATCTCCCAATAAATGAATGCACCGCCTTCTCTGTTTCCTCGAGGAGGGGAAGAACGTATGAACCAACCTTTCTGACATCTCTGAGAAGCTGTGACTCTCCAGTTCGGACTTTGTAAGAAGCCACAGGAGCAGAAGATCCGTTCATCTTCGTCCTTTCCCTTTTCTTCCCCAAGGAAAGGACTCTGTTGTCCTGGTCTTCTCCTCCATCTCCCCTGTGCGATCAAGGCTTTCTCCCAAATCCGAGATGGGGTCTCTGGTCCCTCAAGGCCTGGTTGCCCTTGACCAACACGCCCCTTCCTCCTCTCCCATTGAGTGTTCCTCCAGTCCTTCCTGGTCACTGGCCTCAAAATGGACCGTGGCCGGAGACTCTTCCCAGCCGATCTTGGCCTCTCGGCTTCTTCTTCGGCCGGTTCAGCGGCCAGCCCAGAAAACCTGGCAATATCAGCATTCTCTCTGTTTTAAGAATGCGCTGGTTTTATTGCTCATCTGTTTCAGCTCATGCTGGGCTAGAAGACTTTCTCGGTCCGGGACTCAGTTTATTTATTTTTCACCAACAATAGTAAGCATGGTTTAGCTCATTTCTATGTCTAAGTCTTGTGTGCCTTCAAGTCATTTCCGACTTATGGCGATCCTCAGGCAAACCTATCATGGGGTTTCCTTGGCAGGATTTGTTCAAAGGAAGTTTGCCATTGCCTTCCCCTGAGGCTGAGAGAGTGTGACTTTTGCCCAAGGTCACCCACTGAGATTCATGGCCGAGCTGGGAATCAAACCCTGGTCTCCAGAGTCGTAGTTCAACGCTCAAACCATTACACTCTCTGCTAGACATTTACGGAAAGAGTAACGAAGTATGGTGAATTTTTTTTGGTCAGGCTGATGTCCATTGAAACAGAGTTCCGTGAAAATGGAAGCTGCCAGATGACTTGCCTTATTGTTGTTGTTATATGCCTTCAAGTCCTTTCCTACTCATGGCGACCCTAGGGCGAACCTGTCACGGGGTTTTCTTGGCAGGTTTCTTCACGGGGGGGGGGGGGGGTTCCATTGCCTTCCCCTGAGGCTGAGAGAGAGTGATTTGCCCAGGAACACCCAGTGGGTTTCATAGAGGAGCAAGCGGTTTCGAACCCTGTACTCCAGCTCAGATCACTACACCACGGACCAATGCCCAAGACACAGACACACTGCACACTTTGCTCAAGTCCTTCCATTCTAGCCTATTTACAGCTCCTCACTTAAGGCCAAGATCTTTCAAAACTTCAGTGTAGCTAGGTCAATCCGTTTGAAAATACCAAGGTTTCTTTCTGAGAAGTGGTTTAAGCATTGGACTATGACTCTGGAGACCAGGGTTCAAATCTCCGCTGGGTCATGGAAACCCACTGGGCAAGTCACACACTCTCAGCCTCAAAGGAAGACAAAAGCAACCCCTCTCTTTACAAATCCAAGAAAGCCCCTGAAAGGGCCATAGTAAGTTGGAAGGCAGACAACAGATATATATTTGATTCTACCATGATTTGCCTGATGCTGTATATCTTTCTTTTTACCCATTCAGGAGGTTTCAGGACAGTGAGAAGGGGTATGAGAGAGGTGTTTTACTTAACCTATGCAGATCTGGGTCTACTGGAACCATGTCCCATAGAGCCTAATGAGATATGTGAATGTTTGTGTGTTTGTAAGTACTTTCAAGTCACCTGTTGTGGTGATCTCTTGAATTTCATAGGGTTTTCTTGGGCAAGGAATCCTCAGAGGTAGTTTTGCCAGTTGCTCTCTCTGAAACAGAGCCTACAGCACCTGGTATTCCTTGGCAGTCTCCCATCCAAATACTAAGCAGGGCTGACCCTGTTTCATTTCCAAGATCAGGCAGGATCTGGTGCCTTTAGGGTATTTAGGTCCCTAATGAGACTTACCCTCAAATAAGAAAGTGGTACAAACTTTAGATTTTTGTTATCTGCAGAGGAGACTGTCACAAAGTTTTCATGAGCCATTCTTGGATAAAACATATAGACATAAACCACATTGTGTTCAGATCACACCAGGGTCAAGATTGTTAGATTCTGTTGTTTAAGAGAGCCAGCATGGTGTAGCGGTTTGAGTAGTGGACTATAACTCTGGAGACCAGGGAGTTTATCAGACAAGGGACATTGGAAGTATAATCCAATGGCAATCTGAATGCAATCATGGGGTTTAACATTATTGTGTGATAGACCACCACATGCAATTTTGGGCAATGGCATGCTATTTTTAGGCAATGGGAAGTCAGTTTGAACACAATTCGCATTCACATGAATTCGCTAAACTAGCGAATTCACGTGAATATGTTCTGGCCCCACTTTCTTTTCATTCAAAATTAAAAGAAATTCCTCCCGTTTGATAAACTCCCAGGATTCAAATCCCCACCCAGCCAAGGAAACCCACTGGGTGATCTTGGGTAAGTCACATTCTCTCAGCTGCAGAGAAAGGTAAAGGCAACCTCCTTCTGTTCAAGTCTTGCCAAGAAACTCCAGTGATACGGTCATCAAAAGTCAGAAGCATCTTGAAGGCACAGAACAACAAAACTGCATTGAACATATAGACCTTATGAGGCACTTACTGAAAACTTTTCCAAATCACAGAACAACTGGAACACTGTGTTTGGGAGCAAAACCTTTATTTACAGCTGTGCCTTGTTAAAATGACATTGCCTATCTCTAGTGTTGCTCTGGTTTGGTTTTAGAGCACTGAAGGTAGTTTAAAAGCTGGTGCATATACTCACTTTCAAAACAGATGAATTTCTCTGTCAACACTCATATAATAGAGCCATTGTTATTGTCTGTTTTTCAGGTTATGAGGCCATGTTCTAGAAGAGTTTATTGCTGACGTTTCACCAGCATCTGTGACTGGCATCTTCAGAGAATGCTGGCATGGAAGAGAGTGGGGTATATATACTGTTGGTTGAGAAGAAGTGATTTACATGTTGATCTGTGTATTGTTTTGTTGTTGAATGGCAAGGCCTACAGGGTCTCTTTTTATTCAATGATCCATTCTCTCCTGGGAAACCCTCCTCACCCTGGTGGCTTTCATTTGCATTTGCTGGGTCCTGATTTTGGTGTTTTTCAGGACTGGTAGCCAAACTTTGTTTCCTTTAAGGGTTTCTTCATTCCTGTTGAAATTGTCCGAGTGTTTGTGCATTTCAATGGCTTCCCTGGGCATTCTCACCTGATAGTTGTTGGCATGGTCCAGAATGTCAGTGTTTTCAAACACTATTTTATGCCCAGGATGGTTTATAATGTGTCTGGCTACTGCTAATTTTTCTTGCCGATCCAGTCAGCAGTGTCTCTTGTGTTTCTTGATTCATGTTTGAACACTGCATTTGGTGGTCCCTATGTAGACTTTTCCACAGCTGCATGGTATGCGATAAACTCGTGCGGCTGTGAGGGGGTCTCTTTTATGTGCAAGCATTTACTGGATTTTGTTGATCGATTTGATCTTGGAAGTTGTGTTTTCTCACCAGTTTCCCTATTCTGTCTGTGACCCCTCTGATGTATGGTAAAAATATTTTCCCTTTGGGTGGTTGTTTGTCTTCACTCCTGTGGGATTTTCTGGGTCTGGCAGCCCTTCTGATGTCTGAGCTGGAGTAACCATTAGCCTGTACAGTCCAGTCTAGGTGCTTCGATTCATCTTCCAGAAAGTGGGGTTCACAGAACCTTTTTGGCCAGTCTACCAGTGTTTTTTATTGTGCTTCTTTTTTTTGTCCTGGGTGATGGTTGGAGCTCTTATGTAGGTATCTGTACATGTGTGTAGGTTTTCTGTATACTGTGTGGCCCAAATGTTGATTTGGTTTGTGGATGACCTGGACACCCAAGAATGGCAATATTCCTTTCTTTTCTTTTTCCATCATGAATTGGATGTTTGGGTGGATGTTATTCAGACGGTTCAGAAACATAGTCAGATCTTCTTCTCCATGTCTCCAAATGGTGAAAGTGTCATCAAAATATTGGAAACATGTTGTGGGCTTTTTTGGTGCTGTTTCCAGGGCAGGCTTTTCACAGATATAAAGCCATCTTCCTAATGAATGTATCTGAGCACAGTTTAATACTATTGAGATCACAAATGGCAGTTATGATGATGGCTTTAGAGAGGAACAAGGGAGGTGCCTTGCCACATGAGACTTTGCATGTAAGAGACATAACCAGAGCTGTTGTGGTATGGTACTTAACAGTGCTATTCTATACATGACATGAGAAATAAGTCCCAGTGAGTTCAGTGGTGCCTAGGACTGGAATCTCATACACATGTTAGGGGACAGGGAGCACAACAGAGCTAAAATCTGAGTCAACCAGACAGGATTGCACAGTGAGAGCACAGGCTATATCAAATCCACACTCAAATTAATCTTCACCCATA
>NC_056523.1:174879566-174907260 GCF_019175285.1 Sceloporus undulatus | reverse complement strand
CCCTTACTAGACAGCCTTAGCTCAGCCACATTTCTTTCATTTCATCTTCCAGACCCAAATAGATGGTGTGGATAATACTACTCACTTGCATATTAAATACTTTAAACACAAAGTGTATTATTATACAAGTACCAATCCTTCCCTTACTAGACAGCCTTAGCTCAGCCACATTTCTTTCATTTCATCTTCCAGACCCAAATAGATGGTGTGGATAATACTACTCACTTGCATATTAAATACTTTAAACACAAAGTGTATTATTATACAAGTACCAATCCTTGTTATGTGACATGAATGAATATTAAAACCTTTCTATAAAATAGGCCCTTGCCAAGTTGTAGCATGGTGTAGTGGTCTGACCATTGGACTATGACTGGAGATGAGGAGTCAAATCCCCACTCAGCCATGGAAAACCACTGGGTGATCTTGGGCAAGTCACACTCTCTCAGACTCAAATGATAGCAACAGCAACCCCCCCCCCCCCAAGAAACTTGCCAAGGATGGCATCTGAAGAAACCTGGCAAGAAAACCACATGATAAATTCATCTTAGGGTAGCTATAAGTCAGAAATGACTAAAGGCAAAAATGAACTACAAAACTGTCACAGGTTTAGTTCTTGTATTACAGCCCCCAGAATCTTTTTATAATTCTAAGAGTAGCACAAATGTAACTTTCCCAAGCTCTGGTATTCTTAGGTATCTGCACAAACTTTTTCTAAAAATCATTTGCAGGCAACAGAAAACAGTAACTGAGGGACCAGGAGCAGAATCTCATGTCATCAGATTTATAGGCTGTTGTTCTGGATTTGTACTTGTAGGAGAAAAGGAAATCTTGGTATAAGCTTATAATCAGTGAATGGCCTATTAATGAGACACCTGAATCCAAATTTCAAACCTGAGATGTGGTAATGCTATTTTTTAAGTAACCAGATGTTTGTCTTCTTAAAGAATAAAGGATCTTCCATTGTGTGATGATATGTATTTTAAATGAATTAGAGAGGTGGTTAGGGGTGTAGCGTAAAGGTACAGCATATGTTTCCTGTACAGAGAGTCCTACATTCCAGTCCTTAACATCTTCAATTAAAAAGGCCTTTGCCAGATGTTTGAGTACTTCATTGTTTTGTTTTGTTTCATTTTTTGGACTTGGATCCCCTAAACATGTATGGGGATTTAGGGAGCTGAAGCCCAAAAAGACAGAAGGCTGATAACTACTGTCTTGGAGAACCACTGCCAGAATATTTTTCTGGAGAAAGCCAATCTTCTTATAAGCAGGAGATGGTCAAAATGAGGGCAGAAGCGACCTTTTCTCACTGTGAAGATACAGAATTGATAGCACAGCAATAGTAAAATCAAGCTTTTTGAACTGAAAGAAGAAATTAAAAGAAGAAATTCTGGTTGGAAGTGGAAGAACTTTTTGTTAAGTCTCTAGGGGGGAAATGGAATATCAGCTTGTTATGAAGACGAAATGGGGGATTTGCATATGATTGGGAAAGGGCAAAATACATCATTTTCCTATGTTTGGCAGATGTTCAGATATTAGCTTGATGTGTATGTGTTGTTCAGCCATTTTTTTCTGTTTGGAATTTGGAAAAGTTATCTGGCTTGTGCTTCTTTGTGTTTTGTGTAGCACAGATTGATAAATTAAAGCTGGCCATTTTAACTGTTAATTAATGTTGGAAAATCAAGCATTCTCTCTCATTCTCTCCCTTTCATTGCTATTTGAGCAACTGGGGATTTTAGATAGTATAAGGCCCTCTGTATGCCTATACTCATCCTGAGTTCTTTAGCTGATGTTTCTCTTTTGCTCATCTATCTATTGCAATGCATGGTCATAAAAACCTTGTGTAGCTAAGCAACTAGACCATGTGACCTAAGAAACTTCTAGGGTGTGTGGTCATACAAAAACTTCCCTTTTCTGTACCTCCTTTCTGTCTTTTCTTTGTTCTTCACCAAACAAGATGGTGAGCTGAAAGCTCACTGAAGTTCTTCCTTTCACCGAAATCTTTAATTAGCTTGTTAGAATGTAAGTAGTTCAAGAGTAAGTATGTTCTAATAGCAGTTAGTAACATTGGTTTGTAATTTGATGCTGCTTCCCCCACCCCTTAAGTTAGCCCCAGCCTCAGTCATTAATCAGAATGGAGACTGTAGTCAAAAAATCAGAAGAAGACTAGGACTTAGAAATGCAGGTATGAAGAAAACCAAAGTTAGGATTGTCCATGCTGTCATAGTTCCCATTTCTGTGTATGTTTGTGAAAGCTAGATAGTGAAGAAAGCAGATAGAAAAAGAATCAACTCCTCTGAGATGTAGTGCTGGAGATACTACGGACTGCTGAAAACACAAATAAATGGGTCCTAGAGGAAATGAAGCCTGAACTCTCCCTAGAAGCCAAGATGAATAAACTGAAATGGTCATACTTTGGCCATATAATAACACATGACTCCCTAGAAAATCACAATGCAGCACAACGCAACCCAGCATTTGAACCACATGATTCTCCTGCACTGTTGTTTTACAAGACACAGACTCCATAATTATAAATCAGATCCATTGGTTGTGCTAGCTTGGGGATTCTGGGAGTTGTAGTAGAAAAAGATAGGGTTTTTTTTTAGTCCTGTGAAAGAAACCATGTTCCATTGAAAGCACGGAAGGGGTCAAGCTATCCCTTGTTATATTACAACCATAATGGTAAGAGCTAAGCTCTAGTTTATCAGAAACATGAAAGTATTGTTATGTAGAATGTCCTTAAAAGCTTTTATCTATCTATCCAACCTGCCCCATTCCATAACGCCAGATCAGCTATGGGGAAAAGTGAGCAGATGTATGAAAGCAGATAGAGGTTTGCTGCCTATTTCATAGCATTATTTCTGGTATCAGCCATGGGTCAGTAGCAGTGGAATCTACCTAGACTTTTCCAGCACCTGGAAAACATCCATCAGTTTGAGGGACATTGCAGGGAAAGATTACATCACTCTATGCCAGACAAATATGGTAGATATGGATGTGAATATAATCCGTAATTCCAATTGTTTCTAGGTTTCCAGTTTCAGAAGATGCATCACTGTGCCAAACCATATGAAATATGAATGGTATTCTCTCCCTCCCTCTCTCTTTATGTGTGTTAAGCATTAGTGGAAGGAAAGTAGGATCAGTCCTTTGTTGTTGTTGTTGTGTGCCTTCAAGTTGATTCCAACATATGGTGACCTTAAGCTGCACAGGATTTTCTTGGAAAGACTTGTTCAGAGGAAGTTTGCCATTGCCTTCTCCTAAGACTGACAGTGTGTGACTTGTCCAAGGTCAGACAGTGGGTTTCCATGACAGAGCTGGGAACGGAACCCTGGTCTCCAGAGTCATAATCCAATGCTCAAACCACTGTTACACTGGTTCTCAATGAACTTTGCAAATTCAGTCCTCTCTGGATGATGCCCAAAACTATATGTTTTCCAGTTTAACATTTCATCCCTCATAACAAGAACAGAATTCAGGACAAGGAGACATCCTGACATGCCTGACATGCTAAACTGGAAAGTAAGAGAACAGAAGAGAGAAACGGTTTTCAGACAAGTACTTGCCAATTCACTCACATCTTTCAGATCACATTCATTTTCTGCTGATATGAAGTAAATTATATATTAGAGCTATGGAAAATGCAAGTAAATGTCAGTCTGCAATACATTATGGAATTCCTTGCATTCCCAGCTTTATACATAAAATTAGAAATTAATCAAATCTTTGACTGTTCTTCTCTCTGAAGCAATGTTAAAATTTTCCTACTTTTTCTGCTTCATAAGCTGAAAGATCACATTGCTATAACAAAAATTTCTTCTGATATCCTCCTGGTGTTGTGTATGTGTGCAGATATATGCATGTATGCACACATGCCTATCTTCAAGTTGCCTGTTGGTTCATGATGACCACATTCATTTTCTTAGAGGATTTCATTTTCTTAGGCACAGAATACTCAGGTGATTTGTCATTGCCTTCCTCTGAAACTTAGCCTAACAGTATCTGGTGTTCAAGTACTAGCCACGGCTGACCCTGCTTAGCTTCTAAGATCAGACAGGCTCTAGTGACTTCAGGTTATTTAAGTTTTAGCACAGAAGTGAGTCATCTGTCTTGTCAGATATGGTTGGACTACAGCTCCCAGCAAACCTAGCCAGTGTTGCCAAAGGCAAGAAATGCTTGGAGTTGCACTCCAGTAATATCTGATGGTCATCTGATTTCTGTCCCTGCTTTAGTATTTCCAAAATGTTGCAGCAGGATCGAAAAATTGTACATATTTCTCAGTAATTCCATGGAAATGATGGTAGCAGATATTATTTTATATCATTTGTTCCACCTTATGAATGCATTATTTTTTATCTACTTTCTCCCACAGAAGATGATCTAAATGCGTGTGTGGGGTGACAATATCAAAAGCAGTACACCAAAGAGAAACAGTATTATTGTGGCCATGTTTCTGGCCATGTAAACTGAAGAGGCACGTCTATCTCATTTGAGAGAATGGCCAGAGAAAAAGAACAGTGGGCAAGAATGTAAGCTATGATCCAAACAGTTCTAGTTCAGATCAATAATTCATGGCACCTTATCGTGTGTGCAACCATAATGGTAAGAGCTGTGGTGAACTTGGAATTCCAGCAGAACAAGAAGAGATTAATCCCCCTCTACTCCAGCCTTTCATGTACCTTCAAAACAGGACCCAAAGGTCTGGGAAACATGGAGATAATGCTTGGTGGTGCAGAAAACTGCAAGAAAAAGTGGAAAGAACAATGTTTACTAGCAGAATCTTGGATTTAGACCATTAAAAAGCATTCCAATTACCATCCCATTTCTTGAGATCTAACACAGAAGAACAGATTTAATCTATGTGTGGTAGATAAATTATAAAATGCAGCCTTTAGTATTAATGATTAGCTGCAAGTATCCATAATAATTGATTAATTACTATATTTTAAAGTTGTTCAGGTTTTTCAAGATATTGCTGATTATTGGAAATTTAATTGCTCCACATGCAGAAGCTCCAAATGATATTTTTGTCTATGCTGAATGCATCAAACTCACATGTGTATTATCAGTTACAGTGGGTAAAAAGTTCCAGGCTGAAGTAATAGATTGCCTCGGGAGGAAGAAGACTGAAAATAAGAGTGAAAAACTGGATAATGTGTCTGAATAGTCAGATGGGTTATTTAATTGTGAGGCTGAGTAATTATCAGTAATCGGAATTTTCACTTATGTGTTTGTTCACTCTAGAATTGTTTTGCTGATGTAATTAACACTGCAGTTTACTGTACAGTAAATGTCTATTGTCTTTTCATCATCATGGCAAACATCAACAATGACACATAATACCTGATTATAATAGTAATCACTGCTTAACATTTACATAGCTTTTTAAAATGTTTGCATGCATTACTTTATCTCAGCACAGGTGGGATGCAGGGCACATGTGCCTCCAACCCATTTTGTGTCCCTCAAAGTCTCCTAGAATACCCCCCAAAGCTCCCTGTTCCCCAAAAAAGGTTTAAAAGTTTTGGGTTTAAAAGAATCACTGGGAAATTGCCCCAAATGCCTCTAGATGTGGTGTTTGGGCCTCATTTATAGCCCAGCCACACTCTCAAACATAAAATAAATTAGTCCAAAATCAAAACTGGAAATGCATTTTTGTACCTCCCAGCTTGCTCAAAAGGTCCCAGTGTGGCCTACTGGTGGGGCCATTAGGCCTTCAAAGACAAAATCTGGCCTAGTACAGTTGACTGCCTTGTGAAGTACATCATGATTGGTGTTGCCAATCCAGTAATCTTCTTCCTATTAATAAGGACCTGAAGGTGAGATATGCCTTTTTAAAGACCAGTTTGAGAGGTGGGCAACAAATAGCCATAGACCATATGTGGAACTTGCCATTCCCATTTGATGCCACCAGTGAGACCACACTGCTGAAATTGGCAATACTATCCCCATCACTGATAAAAAGCATCCCACCAAAAATTGGCAACAATGCCACGTACATGTTTTCTAGAAGGGATGGAGATACTATGACCAGCAGACTAGAACAGCTCTCTGATCTATGCAAGCATTCTAGTATCTTCTTAAATAACAGTGGGCTAGCACAGTTGATACTAATTTTTGGCTTCAAATGCAATGGTATCAGGTACTCTGGCAACAGCCACGGAATTTGGGTGGTGGCAGTAGGGACAGCAGTACCTTAGAGATAAATCAGCCCCCAGTAGGTTCTCAGGAAGGCTAAGTATCCTTGACCCAATAAAGTTGTCCCTCTCTCTTTCTGATCTTCTCAAGAGTTTAAGGTTCAGGTTATCTTTAAATCAAAGGCTTTCTAATTCATTGAGGTAGCTGCTATGCTACATGACCTCTACTGCAAATTCACTAGGAAGATATCATCTATATTTCATCTGATCTTATTCAGACAATTATTTAGACTGAAACAACTGTGAACCAAAGGAAAAGACATGACTATAGGTCAGAATCCATGTGCTGGACTCTGTTAGAAAACACTGTTCAACCAAGCATTTTCTTTACACCCCCTTTTCCCATTTACTATTAGATCAATGAGGCTCTAGATAGTATAAGCATTTCCTGCATGTCTCCAATCTATATATAGTGGGCCCTGGTTATCTGCTGGAGTTTCGTTCCAAGACCCCCTGTAGATACCAAAATCTGTGGATCTCAAGCCATATTAAATACAATGGCATGTGTTGTTGTTGTTGTTGTTGTTGTTGTTGTTAACTGTCCTTGAGTTGAACTCAACCCATGGCGACTCTGTGGATAAGACATCTCCAAAACCCCTGTCCTCCACTGCTGCTTAGTTTCTGAAACCCATACCTTTGAGCTCCCTAATAGAATCCATCCATCTGGCATGTGGCCTTCCGCTCTTTCTACTTCCCTCCACCTTTCCTGTCATTATTGTTTTTTCCAACAATTCATGCCTTCTCATGATGTATCCCAAGTACGGCAACCTCAGTTTTGTCATCTTGGCTTCCAGGAGGATTTCTGGCTGAATCTGACCTAGGATCCATTTGTTTGTCTTTTTGGATGTCCACAGAATCCTCAGCACTCTTCTCCAGCCCCACATTTTGAATTAATAGACTGTCCTCCTATCTTCTTTCTTAACTGTCCAGCTCTCACATCCATACATGCTAAAAGGAAAAATAATGATTTGTATGACTCTGACTTTTGTGTTCAGTTGTATACCTTTGCATTTTAGAATCTTTTCTAATTCTTTCATAGCCACCCTCCCCCAATTCTTAATCTTCTCATTTCCTGACTGCTGTCCCCATTTCTATCAATCTTTGGTCACAGGTATGAGATCTACTACTTCTATTTCTTCATTGTTTAGGTTGAATTTGTCTAGATTTTCCATTGTCATTACTTTTGTCTTCTTTATGTTCAACATGTTAAATGAAGGATATCCAATGAAATAATAGAACATTAAGCTAGACTCATCTGCACCTGCTGCAGCCACTGGCCAATGCCATCTATTCACTTTAACCTTTAACTTCTGGACTAGTGTAATACTGTACAAGAGGCTACATTTCCAAATGGTATGTAAACTGCTGTTAGTTCAGAACATATCTACTCAGGGGCTGCATTGGATGAAGCACTGGATCCACATCTCACTTGTACTCAAACAACAGTATCCTTAGTAGGTTAAGCACGCTCCCGTACAACCACTGCTTAGATAGAGGCCTTCTTAGTTCCAGCAGGTTTCTACATTAGGTCCCTTCAGAACATGTCCTGGGAATATGCATGTATGTGTCATATGAATGTTGACAGAAATGTTTTGTAAGTGGCCAAAAATTCAAATGCAGATTAAAGATAATCAGCTGCAAGAAACTATCAGCATTGAGTTCTGCATGCTGAACAAATGGGGTTTGCCAGTGCAATCCTCTGAGGCATTTCTGTTTTCAGAAATCCAAACCATTTTTCTGGGACCGTTATAATTCACATGTGAATGTCCGGTTTGTGATAGACATTCAAAGTAACATATATATATGCTTAATTTATTCAACTATGTCTTTTGGTGGAAATTTTCTTTGCCTATACTATTATTCTCAAAGTAATGCAGTGGTTTAGTGGTTAAGACGCCAGTTCTGATTATCAGAAGATCAGAAGGTTGGCAGTTTGAGGCCCAAGTGCTGCATGATGGGGTGAGTTCCTGTCACTAGTCCCAGCTTCTGCCAATTTAGCAATTTGAAAGCATACAAAGGCAAGGAGATCGATAGGTATCACTTCTCAGTGGGAACATTACAGCGTTGGGTGCAGTCATGCTGGCCACATGACCACCAGAGCAGTCTTCGGACAATGCTGGATATTCGGAGATAAGCTATGCCCTACAGTTGTCTACGATTAGACATTCATGTCAAGGGACTACCTTTACCTTAATGCAGTTTGTCCCCACTTTAACTGCAGTGGCTCCATCCTACAGAATCCCAGAATTTGTAGTTTTGTAAGGCACAACATTCTTTGCAAGAGAAGGCTAAAAGCCTTGTAAAACTACAAATCTCAGGATTCCATAGGATGAAACTACCGCACTTAAAGCGAAGTCAAACTGCCTTATTTCTACAGTGTAGATGCACCCTCAGTTTGAACAGAGAAATGGGAGAAGAGAGTTTCAGTATTTTCAGTGGGAGGTAATCGTATTGATAATTAATGATTTACTGTTTTTTAATGGTACTCCACAGTCTACTGACTAAGGGAGACACTATCCAGCCTGCCTAATGATAGAACCATCATGGGCAAACCTAGCTTAAAGACATAATGTTGTCTTGTGATGCAGTGAAGACTACTACATTTATAGTAACACAGTCTTTTGCAGGAAGAGTCTACTGCATCAGAGGTGTGTTGTTGTTGTTGTTGTTGTTGTGTGCCTTCAAGTCATTTCCAGATTACGGTGACCTCTAAGACAACCCTATCATAGGGTTTTCTTGGCAAGGTTCTTCAGAAGGGGTTTGCCATTGCCATCCTCTGGCTAAGAGAGTGTGACTTGCCCAAGGTCACCCAGTAGGTTTCCATGGCCAACTGGGATTCAAACCCTGTCCTGCAGGGACATAGTTCAATGCTCAAACTACTGCACCATGCTGGCTCTCTATTAAAGGTATAAAGTATACTATAAAGGTAATGGATGTCATATAAAAGTGAGTTCATCATGGGGAAACCTGGCATGGTATCTGTTGGAAGTTTTTTACATTCTCTTTTCCCTTCCTTAGATAGATAGGAATTCCTGCAAACTCCTCCCTCCCTCTCTCTCTCTCATTCAAACTAACAATGTGACTTAGGGCACTTCCTTTTTGAGACCAACTGACAATATGTCAAAGATTTTCAACTTTGCTGTTGTGTTTCCATCTTCCTGCTCTCTCAACTTGCTTTGGAAAGATGGTGAGATAAAGATTTCTTTCTACCTGAATGATCCAAGACAACTATATCTTTGAATTCTATCCCAGCCTGAGGCCTGCCATCAGCAACAGAACAATACACATGCAAATCACTTTTGCATTCCCAGGCTCACACCGTATACACACACACACACACACACACACCCAAGTCCAGGCAAGCATTCTCTGAAGATGCCAGCCACAGATGCTGACAAAATCAGGAAGAAACTCTTCTAGAGCATGGCCACATGGCCCGAAAAACCCACAAAAACTATGGTTTGTTGTTTTTGGAGTCAGTTCTTAGGAAAGCATAGTTAGAAAAGAGAACATTTCTGCTAATCTGCTCATTTAAAGCTGGACCCTAACGGACTTGGCTTTGACATTTTTTGATATTAAAGGATTTTTTGTTTCCTTAGCAAAGGCTGAAGCCATAGGAAACTTTAATTACTCCAAAGCATCATAATTAGCTTCTTGGCTTTGGGACAGAGGGAGAATATGCTCCACAAGCTTTGTTTACCTTAGATCATGTAGGCTCAACTGCCTCTCAGGCATCTTGTTAGAATGAAGTAGGATAACACATTTGACATTTTTGGACAAGTAGTGAGATATATACAAGACTAGGCCAACACAATCAAGATATATAGGTCTGCCCTCTATCACTCTTTTGTCTGATATAAATGTAACTAGTATTACAGTACTGTACTGTTGTATGGCTAAGCTATAAACAGACACATCTTGAAATCACAGACGCCAAGCATCGGCCAGCCAACATTAACAACATTCAGTCATGATAAACTCATAGAGGTAGTACACAAACATGCACACAACCTACACAATGAAATTTGTAACATCACCCAACACCTTCTCCATACATCTAATGCATGAAAAGTGCACTCTCTCCCTTCTCCCACCTCCCTATAAAGTTCATGTCATAATAAATGCAGTAGTTCTAAAGGCTGTACAAGACACTCAGGTGTTAAACAGACTATGATGGTCATTGTTGTGGAACACTGATATCTGCTTGCAACTTCACTGAAATCAGTTCAATATCATACCAGAGATTTGTATACTTTTGATTTTTTTACATAACGTGTGTGTGTGTGTGTGTGTGTGTGTGTGTATTGTGCATTTCTTTCTGATGAAATAAACGTTCACAGAATGCATTAATTTAGAATGCATGGGCTTATGCTTCCTTTGGGAAACTGAAGACTCGTGTCAATAATAGACACAGAAGAGTAATAGCAAGATTAGTAAATATCAATAAATCTTGAAATAAGTCCTGGATAATTAGTCTATATTTTTTAAAGAAAAAAGTTGGAGGAGATTTTCACATACCATTAAAAGAGAAGTTGAGAACATTAACTGTAGGCTTCCATTAGAATCTATGAGACTTGCTTCCTATCTAATAAATATGTGAATAAATGTAGCTATAGTCAGCAGCAATAGGAAGCTATGTAATTTTGTGTTCCAATGAATTACAGTATAACTGTTGCACTGGTCTAAGAGAGACTCTTGGAAAGACTTGTATGGAATTATACCTAGCGATTCCTGCCTTGTTTTTTTCCTGATTTAATTCTAAGAGAGGGATAGTGGGGTATCTGTGTGTTTTTCTTTTTCCAGAAAGCAATTATGGCTGAACTTTGCAAGAGTAATGATAATCAGCAGCTCCTTCTATATTAATGCAATTGTTTGAGTCATATATTTTTTATTAGAAATACCTATTTTGTAAATTTGTATATAAAATTATCACTTTGCATATTGAGTACTTCTGACTACTTCTGAAATGTTTTCATTTGAGTATATTTCTTTTTTTTAAATAATAGAAACCAAATAATAATAATAATAATAATATTTATTTATTTCTCACCTTTCCTCAAGGCTCAAGGTGGGATACAGCATGTTAAAATACAAAACACATAAACTGACAGTTAAAATACAATACTATAAAACCATTATTTGGAGGTTTTTAAACAGAGGCTGGATGACCATCTGTAGAGAATGCTTTGATTGCGTGTTCCTGCATGGCAGGGAGGTTGGATTGAATAGCCCTTGTAGTCTCTTACAGCTCTATGGTTCTATGAAAATACACTTATAAGAGCACATATACAAATTAAAAAGTCATGATTTAAAAGCGATTGGATAGGCTTGCTGGGAGAGTTATGCCTTTAATATTCTTTTAAATGCCGTCAGCATTTTCAGCTGTCATATCTCTTCCAGCAGATCATTCCACAGTCTGGGAGCAGCAGATGAAAAAGATATCTGGGAAACTGTTGCCAGCCTAGTCCTGGCCAGTTGGAGCAAACCTTTCCCAAAGGACTTGAGTGTACAGGGAGGATTGGACGGGAGAAGGCAATCCAGGATCCAAATCATGTAGGGCTTTAAAGGTAATAACCAGCACTTAGTACTTTGCCTGGAAACTAATTGGCAGCTGGTGGAGTGATTTTAAGATAGGAATTGCTAGGTATAATTCTGTACAAGCCCTTCCATGAGTCTCTTTAAAACCAAGAACAGAGGAGAAGAAGGACAGGGACAAATGAGACATCTCAGGGCTTCCGCCCTATGAGCCTGGGCTCTGCTACTTAACTGAAGATCTGATTTCATTGGTCCAGTTGATGCATTTGATAAAGTGAACTCTTGGCTACAAAAGCTCATGATATAATGGTTTTAATAGGCTTTAGGTAGCAACATAACATTATGGTAAAGTAGTGGAACAATTATCATCACACTGCCACTTTGGTACAGGTTTGAGACTACTATCTTAGGAACACTTGAAAACCACCACAAACCAAATCAGACCATTGCTTCACCTAATCCAGTTTATTTTGGAAAATCCAGCTCAATAACCTTTCCCTTTACACCCATTTCTCCCATTTTAGAGCAATGGCTGAAGATTTCCTGCATCTCTCTACCCTATTAATTTCCCAATTGTGATGGGAAAGCAGAATTTTAAATAATAATAATAATAATAATAATAATAATAATATCTCTAGAACTTTCCCATATGGTCAATTATTAATTGTAATGCACAGTCACCAGGCAACCAGACCAAGTGACCATAGAACCTTCCAGGTGTGTCTATGGTCACCTAAGGACTCCTGCCTCGCTTCCTCTCTCTCTCTCTCTTCCCTTTCTCCCTCAAGTTGGTAAGTACCAGCTTTGCTGAGTTGTTTCTTCGCTTTAAACTTTTTATTAATAATAACTTTTATTTACATCCTGCCTTCCCCAGTTAGGACCAAGGTGGCTTACAGTAACAATATACAGATTCCACCCTCCCCCCCCCCCTTAAAATAAGAATTAAAACACATTACATTATAAATTCAGAGTAAAAATCACTTAAGTCAACTAAAACCAGAAGGATGGGGTACAAAATAATCGGTGGGATAGACTACACGATAGTCAATTCAATGGGTGGCTGAACCTATTCCGGAAAGGCCTGTCAGAAGAGATCCATCTTGACAGATTTCTTAAAGCTATCCAAGCTTGCACTGTGGTGGATCTCGTCCAAGAGGCCATTCCATAGTTTGGGAGCGGTAGCAGAGAAGGTCCTCTGGGTCGCTGTAGTTGTTCTGGTCTTCACTGATTGTAATAACTTCTTTCCTGAGGACCTGATGGTGCAGGGTGGATTGTATGGAAGGAGATTATCCCATAAATAGGTTGGACCCAAGCCATGTAGGGCTTTATAGGTCATAACCAACACCTTGTACTGCACCCAGAAACCAATGGAGTGATTTAAGGATAGGTGTTATATGGTCACTCCTTGTTTTTCCAGTGACCAATCTGGCTGCCATGTTCTGAACTAACTGAAGTTTCCAGAATAATCACAAGGGTAGCCCCATGTAGAGCACATTGCAGAAGTCGAGTCGTGTTGTTACCAGTGCATGTACCACAGTTTCCAGGTTCTAGAAAAGGGCACAGCTGGTGTATCAGCTGAAGCTGATAACAAACAAATATTTCTCTAGGTAGCAAGAGCTTAGGCAATGTATATATACATATTTTTGAACGCACATTTCAAAGCAAGTGGTAAAGTTTTAGTTAAGTAATTTACATACTGCTTTTTTTGCTTTATGTTGCTGAAGCTAATCTCAGAGACCCAAGAAATACAGCACTTTCACTTGCATACTCTGCTGAAGTAGATTAGTTGAGCTAGTTTTAATTCTTCCCAGAAAAGAGGCTAACATCACAGGAATGTCACCTGTAGACAGCCTGACTAGATGGCCCTTGCGGTCTCTTCCAGCACTATGATTCTATGATTCCATGATTCTGTTCCAATACTATGATCTACACCAGGCTGGGAATGGTGTGGCCCTCTGGAAATGGCTAAACTGTAGCTTCTGAAAGCTAGTCAACATAGCCAGTGGTGAAGGCTGTGGGAGCTGAAGTCCACTAACATCTGGAGACCTGCAGATTTCTCACATCTGGTGTAGACTATATTGAGCTAGATGGACCAATAGTCTGATATATAGTGCATGATGGGCTTGGTATGTTCCTAAAACAATCATCTCCAAATTCTGGTAAAATCACAATGACACAGTAGCTGTTCTCATTGCAGTCTGGATTCACAAATGATTCCACAGAGGATAATTTGCCTGTATCTACTGGAAGTGCTTGTGTTTATAACTGGTATCTTATCTATACAAATCATATGAATTTTGTCCCTAATATCATACTGAATTATCACTGTGGACAAAATTATATTATTGTTGATGATGATATACTCTTCTAGATGCACTTAGTTCTTTTCTGATGCCAGTTAGTATTAATCTAGCCTGTCCTCAGCCCCACTATACATTTTAAAATATATACTTACTGTGTATGAGATGTGCCTAGCAAGTTTAATCAAACATTAACAGAAACATTAGCTTTCCAATGGGCTATTATAACAGTTTTGTCAGTACACTTCAAACAAACATGAAGCTACAAAATTTAAAGATTGAATTTAGGCAAAGCCAAGATATATAAAAAATCTGGACCACCCACCCATCTTACATGATGTGTTTTTGTTGTTGAGATACCAACACCATCATCAGTATTTCCATGATTATTTGCAATTCTATCAAGAGTTTTTTCAATACTAAACTTATATTCCAAGAGACGTTATAACTAGGACTGATTGGTTTTGCTCAACTCCAAATGATCCACAAAATTCTTCTGTACATTTGGGTGTTGAGTATTCTCCACAAACTTTCCAAATACATGAACATTTGCAAGAGATTCATTACATGTTTGGTGCATCCAATATCATCACTAGGGAGGTGCAGGGTTTGTGGGCCAGACCAGGTGGCATCTCAGAGGGGGAGTGTACACCCAATGGGATTATACGCTGGATGGAGCTGGTGCAGCTGCTGGATTACTGGGAAAGGTTGTCATGTCCCTTTCCTGTTTGCCCAGCAGCCGTGCAGCACCACAAACATCCCCAGGGATGCTGAAGGACTGTCCCCTCCCAAGCAGCAACCATTGGGAGGTTGCAACACTAGAAGGTGCCTTTTGTTTGGTATCCAGCATGGCTGCTCCCTGAGCAACCATGTTGTACCCCAAATGGCCATCCAGAGGCTGCAGCACCTCAGTAGTAGTCTTGCCAGGTAGCAGTGGGTCAGCCAGGGGGCAGGCAAACAAAGAATTGAGAGAGGGGAGATTAGTGGTGAAATCTGCCCCCTCCGCTGCCTCCCCACTGCTCCCACACACACACACACTAGGTGACACCAAATACAGGGATGCCACTGGGTACATCCATTCATCCATCAGTCCCTCTAGTATGAAATTTTAATTTTAAATGCTAGTTAGTAGCCCAGAAATTTAACCTGAAGTAATTTAACAGTTCAACTAGTTAAAATCTTACACATAGAAGTTAATAACTAGTAAATTGTCCAGATGATTACTGAGAAATGCAAGAACCATTGTGAATTACCTATAAGCATTATTTCTCATTTTGAAATGTAATGAGCGGGTTTCCTTTCCATAATTGCACAAACATATACCAGTTTACTGAAAAGTCCTTTTCTTTGCTTGAAAACACTATTACACTTGTCATTCAGTTTTCAGAACAACACTTTACTTATGTTAGACCCTTATCAGCCTCTCCACATGAACTGTTTTATAGAAGTCAATACATCATAGGAAGTATTTATAATAAAGTGAGAAATGGAAAGTGATTTCACACACAAAAATCAGTTGTTACCATTTTATGGCTCAAAATGTAACAAAGAAGATGAACTATCTGAATTAGAAACAATAAATATGCCTGAAGAATCAAAATTAGACTGGAATGAAAACATCACTTTGTATGAGAACAACAGTACTATGATACTAAATGTGTTTTACAAGTTGCACCAATACAGCAGAAATAAACGCCACTGAATTTGATGGTGCTTACACCCAAGTAACTATGCGCTGGATTAAGTCATGCTTCATAAACTTGGTTATGAAATCTTATTAACAGACTCCTTTGTTTTGAACATCTTCATTTTTAAGGTGGAGTTATAAAGTAGTGTACTGGGAAATCAAGGCTGCATCCACACTGCAGAGATTATCCAGTTTGACACACTTTAACTGCCATGGCTCAGTGCTATAGAATTCTGGGATTTGTCGCTTGCTGTGGCACCAGAACTCTCTGAGAGAGAAGGCTAAATGTCTCACAAAGCTACAATTCCCAGAATTCCATAGCACTGAGCCATGCCATTTAAAGTGGTGTCAACCTGGATTATTCCTGCAGTGTGGATGCAGCTCATGATCAGTGTACTAGAAAGGCATGTGAAAAAGCAAAAAATTGTGACATGTTTCTGGATTTTCCTTTCGGCTTGGCTACAAGGAGACTATCCATGCTCTTTATGATTAATAAGGTTTGCCCCCAGATGTGGTTTTGCTCATTTATAAGATATTTGATTAAGATGCTGAAAGATTGCCGTTACTGTGAGTGCTGCATATTGTCCAGAGATTGAATTAGTGCACAGCAGCTGTTGTGTACTCCACACTGTCTCAAAGACTACAAATATTTGTTAACTGCTGCCAAGTTGACTTCACAAAATATTTGTTTATATATTGTTAAGTTACCATTCTGAATGAAGGAGAAACAAGACTCCTGTGATTTAAAAGCCAAGAAAATTAATTTTCGCCATCTGGGTCTGTATCTGCACTGCAGAAATAATGCAGTTTAACAACACTTTAACTGCCAGAGCTAAATGCTATGGATCCCTGGGATTTTTCATTTGTTGTGCCATGAGAGATTCCATAGGATGGGGCCATGACAGTAAAAGTTTTTGCAAACTGCATTAATTCTGCAGTATGGCAGCAGATTTACATGGAACCACAATGTCTTCCAAAGAAACATTAACAATGGAGAAAAAAACACTTCTTTGCCAGGCCTCCTCTGGTTTCAGAATTAATAATAACAAAGATCCAGAATGCACATGATGACTGGCTATCCATATCAAAGGATCCTCCCCATATCTCTGGCCTTACTAGTTTGAAACGACTCCTGAGAAAGAAGACAGACAGCTGCTGAAGAGCTCACTCTAGAGTTTAAAATGTTATTTTTGAACTGCAGTGCCAAGAACCCTCCAGCTGGCTGAAGCATTCTGGGAACTGTAGTCCAAAACAAATAAAATGTGTACTACTACCACACTCGTGCTCTCAAAGCTCAGCCCATCTATCTTCTTTCTTTAAAAAAAAATACAGTTTTTCTATATGACAAATGCAAAGTGGACACTTAGTAATGCATTTCACATTTCATTAAAGGGCCAATAGGAAATGTGCAGATTGCATCCATACAGCAACTGAGGAAGAAATGTTTGGTGGTTTGTATCCTATCGCTTCTCAGCCTTTTGCATGTGTCTGTGTAGTATCCTATGTAATTAGAGCAAAGGAGAGCCACATGGATTTTCTGTTTCAAACACCAAGATTTCTTAGAACTAGCACAGTTCCTTTCAACTTGCTTCCCTTGTGCAACTCCTTTTTTTTAAAAAAAATAGTGCTTGTGGCTTTTTTAAACAACAACAACAACAACAATATATTATTGGAGAAATTAAGAAATGTTACATTATTACTTAGCAGTTAGAATGACTGAGACAATTTTTGAAAAGTTTGTTGGCAGTCTGCATAGTGCCTTGGTTAGAAGACTCACATTGAAATGAAATCCTCACACAACAACAACGCTCAGCAAACTAATAACACTATTGCAGTGGTGTCACTAGGGTTGGCGTCATCTGGTCTGATAACTTATAGCATCATCCCCCCTCCATTGACCTCTTCCAATACCACACCATACAGGATCCTTAGTAATGTTTTTCATACTAATGTTACTCATAAATCATAATTCCCTTATATCACTGAATCTAATGGCAGTAGTTGTGACATAAACAACTAGCAAAATTAAACCTTTAAATTTCAGTGTCATACACACAGCTTAAATGTCTTTACACATACATAGTATTGTGTGGTTAAAGTGAAAATTAGGTAAGATGTGATGTTTTTAAATAAAATGTTAAAATATTTCCCCCTCCTGTCAGTGCTCATTGTGGCATTGTAGATACACCTGCATGGTCCACCAATAGCATTGAAGGTACCTTGAGGATAATTGAAAGTTCACAGCTAAAGTACATGTCACAGATAGCCATCAGTCTTCTTCTTAAAAATCATACTGTGAAGGGTATTGAAATTTAGTAAAGATAGTAGTTTGTATATTAAACAGAGCAGCAGTGCGTCCAAAAGTATGGATTTGAGCTTCTAGTAATAAACAGGATACTCTGGTAAGGTAACAAATAGGGCTTACTTTATTATTACAAAGAATCCATCTAACATCTAGAAAAGTAGGTAATCAGTAGAAAAATCTATACTTTTTTGATACAAGAGTCCTTAAAGCTGACTCTTATCAGTGAAAGTAAGAAGAAAAAACATATTTGAGGCAGAGCCTCATGGTTCCTCTTCTCAGACTCAGGATAGGAAAGAGGAGAGAACAAAGAGTCATAAACAACTCTTAACCTTTAGTAGAGAAGGGGAGGAGATAGGAAGTAACCTCTTTGCAGACATACTGACCCAAGGAACAGAGAAATAAAATAAGCAACAAAGAAAGTTTACTATCTACTCCTGATTCCATAGAGACAAGCATCGACTTTCACTTCCAGCAAAGGGAACCCACCATCTTCCAGAATGGTTCAATTGATCAACCAATGTTAGCATCAAGAGGTTTCTCCCTAATGTTTAGTTAGTATCTCTTTTCTTGTTATTCAAATCCATTCCAGGGTGGGGAAGAAGAGTTTCTACTACCTGTAGGTAGACTGAATGGAGGTTTCCACCCTTCCAGTTGCAAGATAATGTTCACTATTTGGTCTCAGCTGAAATTTTGGGTAAAACATTCTTTTGCCATGGCCCATTTATTCTCCAGCTTTGTCAACTGTTATGTTTTTCTGTGACTGCATCCACACAGCAGAAAGAATCGGGTTGGCTCAGTACTATGGAATTCTGGCAACTGCAGTTTGTTGTGGCTCTGCCCTGATGCCACAACAAACTGCAGTTCCAAGAATTCCATAGCACTGAGCCATGGCAGCTAAAGTGGTGTCGAACCCGATTATTTCTGCTGTGTGGATGCAGCCTGTGGATGCAGTCAATATGTCAATGAAGAAAACCTATGTGTGTCACCCAAGTCAGTAGATAGATCTCTGAGTTGCAGGCAGACCCTGTGTTTTTAGAAACAAACATGCAGCATTGGTTCTTCATCCCAGTATGCACTGTGAGGTGAAGCTTAATATCTGCATATCTATCAGTGATTAATTCAGTCTGCAATGTCCATCTTGGGAGTCCAACTGCAGAACTAATAGCCACACCATCTCACCTAGCTTTTTGACTTTGTCAGACCACTGGTGAAATGTTTTGGGGAATCCAATATGTTTGCCCATTTTATGGCACAAATGTGCATAGTTGCTCCTGATACTATTACTGCTTTTCTTCTTTGTCTTCCTCTTCCCCCTACTAGTACTCCCACTCCTACTACTATTACTACTACTAGGTTATTTTCCCTAACGTGACTTATAGAGTTTTTATAAGGAGAAAGAAACCCCCCCTCTCTTTCACTTTCTTGAAGTGAGGGAGAGATAATCATGCATTTTCAATACAATAGTGTCCCTCAAGAGTAGTGTGAACTTGGATATGAATGAATTCATGCACTCATTTTACGTTAGAGAAAGAAAGTCTCTCAGACCTCATTTCCACTTTTCTTCTAGTCACTGCTGTCTCCAACTTACAATGGATATGCTTGTGCACAGAACAGATTCTACCTATTCTGTACTGGGCCATGTGAACAATCAAAACTGGCTTGAAGACAAAGAGCCCTCCTGCTGATCACCATCTTGAGGGGGAGGGAGGCCTGGCCTGAAGACAAAGAGCCCTCCTCCAACCACCATCTTGAGGGGGAGAGAGGCCAGGCCTGGAAGACAAAGAGCCCTCCTCCAACCACCATCTTGAGGGGGAGAGAGGCCTGGCCTGAAGATACAAAGCGCCCCTCCAACACACACCCTTGAGGGGGTAGAGTAGGCCGGGCCTTAAAGACAAAGAGCCTCCTCCTGATCACCACCTTTGTGAGGGGAAGGAGAGGCCTTCCTGAGCCAAAGATCCTCCTTCCAACCACCCTCTGAGTTGAAGAAAGGCCAGGCTGGAATGACAAAGAAGGAGCCCTCCTCCAACCACCAATTGAGGGGGAGAGAAAGGCCTGCCGGAAGACAAAGAGCCCTCCGCCACCACCATCTTGAGGGGAGAGAGGCCTGGCCTGGAAGACAAAGGCCCTCCTCCAACCACCATCTTGGAGGGGAATAGGCTGGCCTGAAACAGGAGCCGCTCCTCCAACAACCAAGCTGAGGGGGAGAGAAGCCACTGCCTTGAAGACAAAACCATCCTCCACCACCATCTTGAGGAGAGACCTTCCTGGAAGACAAAGAAGCCCTCCTCCAACCCCATCTTGAAGGGGGGAGAGGGCCTCCTGAAGACAAACCCTCCGCCAACCACCATCTTGAGGGGGGATAGGAGGCCTGGCCTGAAGCAAAGACCCTCCGCCAACCCCATCTTGATGGGTGAGAGAGGCCATGCCTGAAGACAAAGAGCCCTCCTCCAACCACCATCTTGTATGGAGAGAGGCCAGGGCCCTGAAAGACAAAGGCCTCCCATCCAACCATATCTTGGATGGGGGAGATAGGCCGTACTGAAACAAGAGCCCTCCTCCAACCATCATCTTGAGGGGGAGGAGACCACACCTGGAAGACAAAGAGGCCCTCCTCCAACCACCATCTTGAGGGAGAGAGAGCCTGGCCTGAGAAAAGAGCCCCCTCCAACCACCATCGTGAGGTGAGAAGGCCAGGCCTGAAGACAAAGAGCCCTCCTCCTATCACCATCTTGAGTGGGGAGAAGCCAGCGCTGAAACAAGAGCCTCCTCCAACACCATCTTGAGGAGAGAGAGGCCGGCCTGGAAGACAAAGACCCTTCTCCAAACCACCATCTTGAGGGAGAGAAAGGCTGCCTAAGACAAAGAGCCCCCCCCCACCACCATCTGAGGGAAGAGCCTGGCTGGAAGACAAAGAGCCCTCCCTCCTGAACACAATCTTGGGGGGAGAGAGGCCTAGCCTGAAGACAAGAGCCCTCCTCCTGATCACCATCTTGAGGGGGTGTAGAGAGGCCAGGCTGAGACAAAGAGCCCTCCTCACCAACCACCACTTGTGGGGAGAGAGGCAGGCCAGCAACAACAGGAACAGCGTCACTCACCTGGAAGACAAGATTCTTTTAAATAAAATATCAATGATTTCTTTAAATATTTGGATGAAAATTTTTTCTTGTACAAGACCGCATGAGCAGCGGAATAGCGGTCTATAAAAAAATAAATAAAATATAAAAAAAAAAAACTATTGTGAGCTGTTTCCCCTACTGTCTGTCCATCTGTATTTATTAAACAATGGCATGAAAAATGGTCCATTCTCATTGGGAGATGGGGATCCAATGTGTCCCTACTCTTTACTAATTCAACTACAGGTATTGAGTTCAATATACCAAGTGTTAATTAATTATAAAAAACATAAAACTCTCTAGAACCTAGAAACTGAGCATGTGAGGCAGAAGGGAGTAACCTAGTCGCTTCCACAGTGTTCTGTGCAGAGGGGTCAGTTGGAATAGTGTAACGAAGAGAGATCCCATGTGAACGGAAAAGGTAAAGTCCAACCCATAATTTATACTCAGGAAAACTACCCTAATGGGGGAGGAACTCCTTGAGCAACATTGGGACAGAGGGTAAGAATTTCAGTCCCCTTACTGTGCTCACATTGATCCTTTTTGGACTCAGTGACTCCCAACAGAAGCCACTGAGAAGGAGAACCAGGCTAAGCTTTTCTTTCATTTTTCTTATTCTTGGCTGGGCTGTAGAAGGAGACAAGAGATTTAGTTCAAAAATTAACTTATACCTAACCATGATGGTGGTTGGGTCTTTGACTGCCTGCAATGCACGTAAGCTTCTTGACAACAGGCTGGACCAATATAGCTTCTACGATGCTAACTGACCTGTCATCCTGAAATTGATACCTAGTCCTAACACATCAACACACCAAAGAACAGTGCTCTTTGTAAGTCTAAACCACCAATTTCTATTAAATGTGACTTAATAAGGCGGGAGGAAGGCAAGACAGCAACACTATGTTTGAACAGAAGTACTTGTGCCCACCAGAACTAGTCTTGCTGTTTCTACATTTTTTTGAAAGAAATATGAACCCGATCATTTCCCACCACACACTCTAAGATAAACATGGTAATAAAAAAATAACTTGTGGTGACCCTAATCCGGTACTTAAATTGATTTGAAATCACAGAAAAACAACAAAGAAATACAATCACATACACCGAAACTCACAAGAACGGGGTCTGAGGTCAACATACAGGGTTAGTCATTTTGTAAGGGCAGAAGAAAGAGATGACTGGAAGGGTAATGGACCAACACCACCATACACCAAAATGGAGTCCTCCTCACCTCCAGTGCTATGTATTCAGTGGGGTACTGTATGTTTCATCTTGAGTTTCATCAGTGGCTTCCCCAAACACAATTCAAAAATCCCAGAAAATGAAGCCCTCCAATGCATGGCAACGGACTCCACTGAAAAAAGTATTGTGTTGTGTGCAAGATGATATTTCTGTCATCGGGTTTGTGAATGCTAGTACATAAAAGCTTATGGTATAAACAACTTTCCTTAGTTTCCTGGTCATCAAAGTTTGTGCTGTTCTGGTTTTTCAACCCTGATAGGCTCTTCCACAGCAGTGGTCATTGTATGCAGAACTAACACAGCAGAAGCAAAGTCCCTTCAATTGGTTCCAAAATTAGTCATGACTAGAGCAGATTTCTGAAAACTGAGGGAACAGTTCAGTTAGATAACTAAGTCCCATATGTACTCCAAGTATATACATGCTATCCGTTCTGGAGAATTCCTTCTTGTGGGGGAGTTTAGAAATGGATCGTACTACTGATTTCCAAGAGAAGGTTTATTTCCAAGTGATAATGTCAGGACTTGACTGTATGAAATTTTTTCCGCTGCCTTTAGTATTCACCAATGAAACTTGATAGTGGCCATAGGATCGTGTTCTTTACAGTAATGTTAAAAACTTTTGAAAACATATAGGCATAGCGAGGCCACCCTCCCACACACTTCCTTCCCCCATTCCTTTGTCCTTTGTCCTTTTCCTTCTATACAACCATATAAGTTCCCAAATGTTTACATCTTCAAGTCTGGGGAGAAGAGGAGAGGACAAGAACCCGAAATTCAGTTGAGTAAAATGTGAAAAACAGGCCAAGCAAAATAACCCACATACTATAAGGGATAACCCTCTTCCACCAAATACCAATTAAAGGCTACTTTGCTTTACTTACAAAATTCTCTCCATGCTCCACCAGCTTCCAAACCATCTAAAAACCAAATGCAACCACAGTTCTTAGAGTGTCAGATTTGAAAAGTGGTGACCAGCTTTAATTTTACGTAAAGGAAGTTCTTGAGGCAACGTAGAGATGATAACATTATTATAGGCTTTGGGCCTCTCATAGAGGAAGCCATTTGATACAATTACACCCCCAAAAAGGGGTTTGGCGGTGGGGTGGATCCATCCATTTTCAAGTATTTGTGAAACATGCTGATTTTTCCAGAGAGCTATGTCCAGGTCAGATCAGGGGGCGTGTAATGCCTTAATTTTGGTGTCCTTCTTCATTGGGGCCCTGTCACTGACTGTCCTGCCAGGATTGCCTACGTGTCGCACTACAAGAGTAAATAGATGATTTTCTTCCAGTTTATGCTAATCTGGCGCAGGTGGTGGGTTAAAGAACTGACAGTTGCTGACTAATTCCAAAGATCACCCCAATACCAAAATTTCCAAAAAATATACCAGAGGAAAGCAAAATTGTGGGCAGCCTAACCGAAACACATTTGTTTTGGTGGCGGAAAGGATCTTTCCATCCAAGTAGGGGTTCCGGCGGTTTTCAAGGGAATTCCCGCCCAAGTCATTCCATTCCCATTTCATCTTTTATTCCCAACTCACCCTCAGGCGCCTAGGTCAGAAGTCCGGTTTATAAGCGGGATTCTCTAAATTCGGAATTTTCCAAATCGCGAGTTATCAACAAGACTGGGACATCATGGCCCAGCTCCGTTGGAGCAAATGAAGGCATACATGCCCCCCCATGAAATTTCCCTTCAGTCCCAAGATTTAGCGTTGCGGTAACTGAACTTCAGTTCAGCATTTAGAAGCAGAGTTTAGGCAAAGCAACCAAGGGAATGTGAACACAACAGCTACAGAGTTCTAGGTTTGGCCGATTTTCATGTCTCGCCTTCTGTGATACTAGAAATTTGAGGATTGAAGGAAAAATTCACTTGGGGAGACAGAAATCATATTTGGGGGCAGTGGCCTCATTCCCTCCCTCCCATCTACATCCCTTCCCCTACACACACATATACTATATTTGCAATTTTTAACAAGAACCCAGCCTCGTTTAAACTGAGGGTCGCACGCCCGATTGATTTCTGTGGAAAAAGGGGAGCTGGGGCTGAGTTCTCCTCTTTCAAATAAAAAAGAACTTTTAAAAAGAAAGAAAGAAAAGAAAGAAGGAGGCCTTCACTTTGCCTGGAAAGGTCCAAACGCTTTTGAGCATCACCTTAGGCTAGATTCATGATAGCATCTTGATAAGCATTGAAGACGGCGTTTAATGACTCAATGGACGCTTAATTAGCTTTACTTTTTGCCTTCTGTCTCCTAATGAATAGCATCGTGTTAAACGCCCCAGCGACTCTTCCCGGCGAAGGAAAGCGCTCCCGCAAGTTGAAGTGGAATCCGAGGGAAAGCGGAATGAACATTTAGGATGCAAGACCTCGCTTCGTCGGGGCAGTGTTATACTACACGGAACCAGTGGTTGTGGTGGGACGATCATGGGACCCTGTGTGGTGTAAGTGGGCGACGTGGGCACAGGGGAACCAGATGCCCTCCTTTTCGTTACATGTCTCATTTCAAACCTGTCCAGGAGAAGTTCCAAAAGGTTCTCCATTTTGAGTATTACTAAGAAGCATGGATGACATTTTTTACATGAGTGTCTTTGGCTTTTATTTGGTCATGTCCTCCATTTTCTGGACGTCCCTCCTTTACAGTGCCTTGTCCCCTTTGAACATGAATGTGGTCACATGTTAAGCAGACACAGAAAACCTGTTGTCAAGGGGAGGTTTCTCGATGTTGTATTGTTTGTTTTAACTGCTGTAAGCCGCCTTGAGTCCCGACCAGAGGAAAAGAGAAATAAATTATTATATATCAATAATAATAATAATAACAATAGAGGGTGGAGCTGGAGCTTTTTCTGACAGCCAACCTCAACACACATGTGTGCTTCTTGGAGTCTTATTCCCAGGCTGAGCTAAAGGAGATGCGGTGTTTTCCACGTGATCTCCAAAAAATTCAGTTTTAAACACTACAGTATCTTTGAAGATAAAGGCTTGACCCCTGAATTAAAAGAAAAGGATTGCAAGCTTTATACTGTTTGGTTTGGGAAAACCCAGAGAAAGAAAGGAAAGAGAAAGGAAGGGGAGATGTTGGTCCTTTGGGGCCTGCGCTACACATTTGGCTTGTTTGAGGAGTTTTAATAAAAGCCAGTTTCCTCCCATATATGGCTTATAGTACCGCTTTTCCGCATAGTCTGAAGAAAGGAAAATTAAGAAAGAAAGATCTCGGATAGACTTTTGAAACGCCTCATCCTTAAAAATTCAAATAATATCTTGTGTGTGGTTGTCGTGTGTGTGATTGCCATGCCTCACGATCTGATTGTGTACTCCTTCGAAGCATCCCAGTAAACCCCGTTGGAGGCTTTCTCCCAGCCAGTCTTCCTAGGTAGCAACCACAAGTTCTTTCTCACTTAGTCCAAAGTTTCCCCTTTCTTACTGTTGTGTTGTTTTTTCTTTTCTTTCTTTCTTTCTTTTTCTTTTTTTTTTTAAAGGGAGGAATGGATAGATAATTGCCTTTCCATTTCTTCCCAAGCGACACGGTCTTAAATTGGACTGCCGGAGCCATAAAAAACAAAACAAAACACCAGAGACACACACCCAAAAAAAGGGGCTGGAAATGGGAAATGGGGTCGAGACCCGTGCAAGGATGCTTGGAGGAGCATCCAAGTGGGACCTCCTCCAGCCGCATAAAAACCATACTGGGACCAAGTTTGCAGACGTAGGAGAGCAAGAGCGGCCTCGCAACGCAGCTCCTTAATAATTATTTAAAGGGAAAGAGTGCCTCCAGCGGGGCTTGTAAGCCGCCCCCTCCCGGTTCTCCCCCAAAAAGTGCAACATTCAGGGGAAAGAGAGAACTGGGTCACTACAAGCAACCCGTAAACATCTGATCTCCCCCACTCCCCCATTTATCTTCCTCCTCTGGAGCCTGCTAAGAGGCTCCCTGAGGAGCCACGGCTAGAAAGGCGGTTCTGTTCAAGACCAGAAGTCCGACCCATCGGCTGGTTGATGCAAGGAGAAGGGTTTCAGCCTCATTCAGGGGACCACATGCCCTAACTGCAAAGGAGGGCGAGGACCGCAAAATGGAGGCAGTCAACAAAATGTAGGACGCGACCACATTAAAGGTTTTTTTAAAAAAAAAACTCATATAGACATAAATTCCTCTTCTTAGTCGCTCAAAGAGGAAGGATGCTTTGGAATTCCACCTGGACACCAGCTGAAATAATTAATAATAAATAAATAAAATAATAACCAACAACAACAACCAGACCAAACAACAAACATGGGTCAATTGTCCTGGTGTCTGCTCTGGAAGACTACGACTATTGTTTTATATCCCGCCTTCCTCCAGTATAAGCACCAAGACGGCTACTGAAGGACATGCCTTGAAATGAAGGACATGCCCTGGAAAAGGAGGCGGCTGATCAAACTGACCTCATTTTCACCCCTTGGTAGGTAGGATTGGAGCCGGAAGCATAAAGACCTTCCTGGAGCACATATCGGAACGTTTTCTAAGGCAGGCTTCCTTCCAAAAAGTTGCATTGGAGGGGGGATTGAAGCAGAACTTCCAGACCAGCCAAAGCTTCACACGAAGGAAAGAGCTTTCTTCTTCATGCTCGCGTTTAAGCTCTGTCAAGTCAAGGGGTCCTGGCAGGTTGAGACCGTCATGAAATGAATAAACCTGGCGTCTCGACACTTTTCCTGTGTTCATACAAAACTGGAGAGGATTCCAGGCAAGGTTGTTCTAAGTGAGGTGGGATCCTCTATAGATATCGATGGAAACATACGAGCCAGCTTTATCTCGATTAGCCTCTAAAAAGTCAGAAAATAGAGTGACGCTGGGCACGGATCAGTTGTTCTGTTGATCTGCCTTGAAGACACTGCACTCTGGGGGGAAAGGGGGAGGGGGAGATTTGGACCAAAATCCCATTTGACTACATAAATGTTTCCTTCGGAAGTTAACATGTAACATGAATTCCTCGGGTATATTCAAAGACAATGTAGAGGTCCCTATGAAATTGATCTGGAGACTTGCAACTAGGCCACTTGGTGTTGTCTGTTGTGTGCTTCAAGTCATAGACTTAGGAGACCCTAAGGCGAGCCTCTCACTTTTGTTTGTTTTTGTTTGGCAATTTTGTTTAGAGGAGGGTTGCCATTGCGTCTCCTCAGTTCTGACAGGACGTGTCTCCGCAAAACATTAGAACCAGACCACGTGATTAATCTGGATTCTAAAGTCATAGATGGAATATCCCCCAACAGCACCCAAAACTAATTTAGAGCTAAATCGAACGAGTTCCAACGGTTCCAACAGAATAGTTCCAACTATAGTTAAGT
>NC_056523.1:174865761-174877406 GCF_019175285.1 Sceloporus undulatus | reverse complement strand
CAAGCTGGAATATTTTCACAGTATAGATGTACCCATAGTGAATGTTGGATTAGTACTCCGAAACAGGAGCGTTCAAATCCACACTCTGCCGTGGAAACCCATTGGTTGACCCTGGACAAGTCATACTCTCTCAGCATTAGAAAAAGGCAAGTGTGTCAAACCTCCTCTACATCTTACCAAGAAAACCCTGGGAAAGGTTAGCCATAAGTCAGAGACAATCCGGAAATGGGACCTAGCATGATGCAAGTACTATGAGTGCTGAACTAAAACCCCAGGAGCACAAAACCCACCTGGTCTCAAAAACCTACTGGGTAGCCTTTGGGCAGTCATACACTCTCAGCCTCAAAGGAAGGCAGGGGCAAAAACGCCTCTGAACAAATATTAGCAAGAAAATCCATGATAAGGGTGGTCATAAATCAGAAACCACTTGTAGACACACAGCAACAACAAGAAGGTAGGCAAGTTATTAGGAGCGAAAGAGGTATTCAGGAAGGAGACCCTTTAATTCTTTTGAAGTGGCTTTCAACCCCCAGGACCCCATTCATAACAATCCTGTGAATTCTAATAGGATGCCCTATTTGCGGAAGGCATCTTCATTAACTCATTACACCGCTGCTTATGATGATTAGGGAGGCTTGTTCCTGAAGGCCCACTATTTCATCGCCCATCTTTTATTATTAGGAATATTTGTATTATTACTATTACATTAATAGAGTTGCATGGATTGAATATGTGTCCCCTATTTAAAAAATGTTTAAAAAACTTTTAATGACAGATGCTAATATGTTTGCTGGTGCTCCGGAGGGAACTATTTCGAGAGCAAAGTAGTCTAAACAACCCAAATGAAATGAAATAAGGATGGGGGGTGGAGCGGACAAGCACAAAGTACAGATGGATATGGTTTCAATTTATTTGCTTACTACAATTAAACACTATAACGGGGCCGAGTTTGCTTTATGGGTATAAAAATACTGAGTAAATCTATCGACAGGAGCGGGCAAGCCAACCTGGCCTTCCCACGTTAATGAATGAATTAAAGGGGACAGAATGCAAGAAAGGGGAATTGTCACTATTATTCAGATGCTAAATGAGAAAATTAATAATGGCAAATATATTTTCACCGCACACATCCCAGGATGCCTTGTGTGTCTCTGTGTTTGAATGGTTCCTTCCCAATGAAGGAATTATAGAAGCAATAATTGATTATCTTGATATTTGCTTTGGGTGGTAAAAGTCACCACATCGCAGTGTTGCTGAAAGACCAAAGAGCAAACTCAAAGGTAGCCAAAGGTAAGCATTTTGAAAAATCCCAATGATTACAGAGGAAGAGAAGGGCTGGACTGGCTTTCTAACCCAGCAGTCTTATGGATGTGAAGTCGAAGGCTTTCATGGCCGGCATCCATAGTTTTTTGTGGGTTTTTTTGGGCTATGTGGCCATGTTCTAGAAGAGTTTATTCTTATGGATGTTTTCTCAAATGGAAGACCTACTTAATTCAGTGGAGCTTACTCCTAGGTAAATGAGTATGAGATAGCAGCCCCATTCAAATTACTTGAATTTTGGAATTAAATTAATTGATTTATGGCTCACTTTTCTCCCATGTGGGGCCCAAAGTGGCTCAGCATTGGCTGAATTGTGCCCTTGCCTTGATTTCTAGGGTAAATTTGAGAAGAGTAGCCCTGAGAGGGTTTTAGGAACCAAACAAATAAATAAGGAGACAACCAATCAAGGTTAAATGCAAAGATCCATCAGTGATACGTTTTTATTGCCCAACCGAAATGCACAATATACTTGTTGCAAGCTTTCAGAGCTCCATGGGCTTCTTAATCAGGCAAGATGTTACAAACCAAACAGGAGGAAAAAACAATTTGAGATGTTAGTCAGGTCGGTGCCTGCATGCTGTTTCAGTCCTTAGTAAAGGTGTTATGATGAGGAGGATATCATTTGCAGGCAGGCTCTTCCTCCTTCTGACCATGCAGCAATAGGGAGATTTTTCTAAGTCCAGGAAATTTAAAGTCTTTTACAACCCAATATGTTTCAGTTCCAGTGAGGTCACAGGCCTCTTTGTAGGCAGAGGACAGTGGATTCCTCAAGAAGTCTCCATGTTTTTGCATCAGGAACATTTTGGTGATGGGGAGGTAAAACATGCGAATTCAGTCCAAATTTAAGAAGAAAAAATTTGGTTGAAGTCCCAGTGGACAGACTACTCCTCATGGTTCCCCTGTTGCACCTACAATGTAGTAGGTATCTCACAATACATAAAACATTCAAGGATATCTCTATTAAATGGCCAACACAGCCATCCCTGAAGTTTAAATGTATTTAGCTACCACTAGAACAAGTATACAAAGTAATCTTGTAGCACCCTTGAGAGTAACTGTGCAAAAGAAGTTGTAGCATAAGCTCTTCTAAGCTTCGTCTACTTCCTCAGATGCATGAAGATGAAGTCTATGAAAGCTCCTGCTACAACTTCTTTCGCTCAGTTAGTCTCAAAGGTGCTACAAGATCCCTTTGTATACTAATTGTTGTTAGAAGTTGTTAGAGAGTTGTTTTTAGAAGAAGGAGGAGAATGAATCCTCATGTTTGCTCCAAGGTCATGCCCATTGAGCTCAATACTCTTTACTCATAAAGAAGAGTGCAGTTAAGTGCAGCCATGAGACTTTCTGCACTGGAGGTCTGGTTCGTAGGACTCCAGCTCCTGCAAGCCCATTTTCGGTGACTATGGTCCAAAACACACTGCAGAAATAATCAAGTCTGAGCCTGCTTTAACTGCCCTGGCTCAGTGCTAGGGAATCCTGGGAATCATAGTTTACTGAGGCACCGAAGCTCTCCGACAGAGAAGGCTCAGTGTCTCCACAAACTACAGTTCCCAGAATTCCCTAGCATTGAGCCGGGAAACTTAAAACGATCTCAGACTGGATTATTTCTGCAGTGTGATCTTACTCAAAGACAAGAATGCAGAAAACTGCAGCTCTTTAGTTCAGATTTCCCCCAACCCGGTGCCCGGCGAAGTGGACCACAACTCCCATCATTCCCAGCCAGATGGAGGGCGCCAGGGCGGAGGGGTGGGAAGCCTATTATAGTCGTAACCTCAACTGGATAGGGAGTTTCATGCTTCTAAGTGTAGGAAAGATTGTGCTGTAACTTGCCCATTGCGGAATGAACTTCTCTTGGCCAATGAAATGGGCTGTTGGCAGCTCTGCAGCTCTTGCCGCAAGAAACCTGTTCGGTCTCTTAACACCCACGAGCCTAAAATGGAATTAATCCTGTTACGGATCTCAGTGGAACTCGCCTTCCAATAAACTCCGTCTCGAAGAAGTTCAGCGTATTTAATAGGGCTTACCAACCACGCATTGATTCTCATTAATTTCTAAAGAACATTTAAGTACTTGGTTCCTGGATCGCATTCAAGTTACTTAGGCTGCCAGTTAATATTCAACACCTTTCACATGTTCTCTGTCAGCTTTGGTTTACTGGCCCCCCTCCAAGTTAATCTTGATTATTTTTAAATCTGTTTTATGGTGCTAGTAGTCTCCACGATGGTCTCTATCTTTCTCTGGAGGTGCGGGGAGGGGATTGCCATCAGAATAATGATGTGTTTGTTGTGTGTGTGCCTTCAAGTCGCCTATCGAATTTCATAGGGTTTTCTTAGGTGGTTTTATCAGTTTCTTCCTCTGAAATATAGCCCAGAGCACATGGTATTTATTCCTTGGCAGCCTCCCATCCAAGTAGTAACCGGAGATGATCCTGCTTAGTTTTTAAGATCAGACAGGCTCTTATGTCTTTAGAATGTTGCTTTGATTAATCTACTTTTAAAGTTAAGTCCAAAATACACTGAAGAAATAATCCAGTTTGAGAACGCTTTAACCTTCCCTGGCTCAATGCTAGGCAATTCTGGGAACTGTAGTTTTGTGAGAGATTTAGCCTTCTCTGCCAGAGAACTCTGGAGCCACAATAATAAACTACAACTCCCAGCATTCCCTAGCACTGATCCAGGGCAGTCAAAGCAGTCTCAAAACGAGTTGTTTCTGCACTGTGTCTTGGACCTTAGTTTAAATCTTCCCACTTTTAAAACAGCTTGGGAAGAAAAGGAGATGAGAAAACGGGGTCCTTGAATGGTGTGTGGAGAGAGAAAGATCTTCGTGCTCAGCGGGGGGCAAGGAGCGCGAAGAGATTAAAAACCGAGCTAAATAATTTTACAAGACGAGCAAGGGATGGAGATGGAAGCAGGGATAAGGAGCACTTTCTCTCCAGAGCCAGAATTATCAAAATGTATTTCTCTCAAGTAGAATTCTGGAACTTGGTCAATGATGGTCAAGTGCTCGGGTTTTATTTATTCATTCATTCATTTAATCCTTTCAATGGCGGGGACAGTTAATTATGTCGTACTTGGGGGGTGTAGTGCATACTGAGGAGTAGATACTCTAAACAGGTGGGATAAGAAGATTTGGAGAGCGAAGGAGAAACAGAGTCCTTTATTCACATACCTAGCTCCACTCCGCTTCTCATCCCAGTCTGAACGCGACGTGGAAACAAAGGCACTCTATAGTTGTTGTTGTTGTTGTTGTTTTGTGGGTTTTTCGGGCTATATGGCCATGTTCTGCAAGAGTTTATTCCTGACGTTTCACCAGCATCATCTTCTCTGAAGATGCCAGCCACAACTGCCAGCGAAACCTCAGGAATAAATTCTTTTAGAACATGGTCACATAGCCCGAAAAACCCACAAAAGCCTATGGATGCCGGCCATGAAAGCCTCCGACTTCACAAAGGCACTCTATCTTCGTTGCCCCCAAAGCTGTCAGCCTCTTCCCCCCTCCGGGCCCCCCACCCTCCCACCCCGACCCCATCCTGTTTCCTGCCTCTGAACTGTACTTACAGGATGAATGGACCATTCACCGGCCTTCCCTTGAGTGAAGGGCAAGGAGAAGGGATCCGACTCAATGGGTTGGGTTCCGGTGATGGTAGTGCGAGGGAGCGGGGAGGAAGGGAAGGGGTGAGAGCACCGGAGACACCATCCTTTTTTCCCAGAGCCACTAAGGCCAGGCCAGGCAGCGATACGTGGAGCTTGCCTTGCTGCAAGTCAGGTATGGAGACCATTTCAAGCCCTTAACATCTAACATATGTGGTGGTGATGGCTGCTGGAAACGCGACCTGTGAATAATTCATACCTCTGCTGGTGTACATTACAGACCGCATTCCTGTTGCACAGCTCAGGGGCCGACAACAGGCGCTGCGGAGCTGGAGGGGGGAGAGGGGCTGGGAAAGGGAAATAGCGGATACACACACACTCCCACTATCCCCCCCGTGGGCAATGCGGTGGGGGGTTGGAAGCAGGCATACTTCCAGGATGCGTCCCAGCCGCTGAACTCATCCACCGTTAAAACAGCGGCGAGATGGTTCTCTGCCCCGCACTTTCCCGCAGCTGGATGAATTAAAGCCCATCAAAGAAAACCAAGCTCATCTGCCAGTCCACTGCCTGGCTCACCGCAAACACACAGAGCCAGTTTTAATATCCTTGGCGGTCTCCCATCCAAGTGCCAACCGGATCTGACGTTGCTTAGCTTCTAAGATCAGACAGGCCCTAAGCAGGTTTTAAGATTCTTGGCGGTCTCCGATCCAGCTACTAACTGCATCTAACCCTGCTGAGCTTCTAAGATCAGACTGGCCCTAAGCAAGTTTTATGATCCTTGGTGGTCTCCCATCCATGTACTAACGGTTTCTTCTGGAGTAAAAGGGTTAGGACCCTGCTGCCAATGTCTCTCTCATTCTCTCCCCCCCTCCACACACACACACATACACACAAAGCATGCTTTCCACCCCCCCCTTCTGTATTTTCACACAATTGTCTAAGGATGAAGTTCTGCCCTTTGGGAATTTGTAACTCCCTTGTATCATTGCCACCATCATCACTATCATCGCTAACTCACAGTCTATTAGGTTTTACTGAATCGAGCTATGGATGCATCAATAGTTCGGATTCTGTCAGAAAGCCTAAGAATCATCAATTATTCGGGTTTGGTCCAAGGATCTAAGAGATGGTGATAACGGCCATGGCAATGGCAAACCCCATCTGAAGAAACTTGCCCCCCAAAAATCTATGATAGGGTCGACTTAGGGTCGCTGTAAGCCAAAAAACGACTTGGAGGCACACAACAACAGCAGTGCTAACAGAACAGTACTTTTACTCCAAGGAACCCACATTGTTCGTGTATTAGTGTCAATATGGGTGACTTGGTGGTGTGGGGGTTTGAGCTCCAGCGACCACGGATGTATCCACACTGCAGAAATAATGCAGTTAGACACCACTTTAATTGTCATGGCTCAGTGCTATGGACTTCTGGGATTTGTAGTTTTGTGAGATATTTAGCCTTCCCTGTCAAAGAGCTCTGGTGCCACAATGAATTGCAATCACAGGATTCCATAGCATGGAGCCATGAAAGTTAAAGCGGTGTCAAGCTGCATTATTTCTGCCGTGCAGATTCAGCTCACGACTCTGGAGCCATAGAAACCCACTGGGTGACCTTGGGCGAGTCACACACTCTCAACCCCAGAAAAATCCGTGATAGGGTCCTCCACCTTAGGGTCGTTGTAAGTCGGAAACCACTTGCAGACACACAACAGCAACAACATGGGTAACCTTCCATTGTCTTTCCCTTCTCTGCAAGGAGAGGGAGGAAGAATTTTACACAAACCAACCCAAGATGACCAATTGTCCAGTAAGATGGCAAAAGCCCAGCGTTGGTTGCAACAGAAAGACACGGTTCTTTTCTATGCCTCTCCAAGGAAGGGAAACGGAAGATTCCTTAGCTTTGCACGTGTGGGTGGAAATATAGTTTTTTTCCTCCAGGAGTCCATTTTCTTCCCCTCTGACGCAATGGATTTATGCAAGGAGGATGTCTTAATGCGGGACCCCAAAGGCACGGCGGCTGGGGGAATGGTAGCTGCCATTTGTTATAACGCCCTGTTGTTGCAACAAATCTCGAGAACAACTGCACCGAGCCCTCACGAGGGAAGACTTTGGCAGACTTTGAATACTAACTTTGGGAAGGAGTGAATAATGCCTTTATCCATCATAAATAATCGTTCTTGAGAGGGAAAGCACTACACCCCTAAACATTTATGATGAATGCACAATAGGCATATGGAGAAAAGGCGTGTGGGCGTGTAAAGGTACAAAGACCAAATGCACCTTAAAAATAAAATCTCTAGCCACAAATATGTTGAAGGATATTTCTGGGTGTGTGTTTGTGTTTTTTTACCCTTTCCAAAGCCAATCATCACGAAGAGATTCTCAAGTCAGGTTTGAATCAAACACATTGAAAGAGAACTGACAAGATGGAGAAATCAAATCAGGATGGTGTGTGGGTGTGTGTGTGTATAATTCCAACAGATGAAGGCTCAAGTAGTCAAGAAGGGAAGGGACGTCAGAGGGACTGCATTATTCAAGGGGCTGGTCGGCTGGTTTTATGAGAAAATCAGAAAATCTAAGAGAAAAAGTTTGGAAGTACATCCTTGAAAGTTCAAGAAAACGTTTCCGGTTTGCGGAAGAGAATGGAAAAGTTCTCCTTGTTCCTGAAACTACCTTCTATAAAACTTCTATAAAAGTCTGGATAATGTAAAGAGTTAAAAGATAAAATCATCCTCCCTAAGAAAGTCCCCTCATGCTGACTTTTTTCTTTTTTTATCATTTTTCTTTTCTTTTTCTCCTTCTTTTCTTTCTCTTTCTTTTTTACAGTTATGAGATACAATTCAACATGCACTGTGCATCTCAGCAGACCTAAAGGCGATACTGTCTGTCTTGCGATTTATTCTTGTCCTTTAAAAGTAGATCCTGTTTTGACATGAGGACTGTAATCCTACATACCTTTATCTGAGTGTAAGATCACTGGAACGTAATCCTGAATAGACACAAATAGAATGTGGCTGCTTTTCTGCTGAAAAGGACATTTTCTATTTCTCAAGAAATATTCTACACCTTCTCTCCCCCCCCCCCCCCCCCCCCCCCCCCCGTCGTCGCGGACGAAGAAAAAGAAAGAGAGAGAGAGAGAGAGAGAGAGAGAGAGAGAGAGAGAGAGAGAGGAGAAAAAGAAAGAAAGGTCGGAAGGGGGTAAAGAGAGAACTAGTACATACCTCGGGCTTCAGATGTCCTGCCTGAACTCTACCGAGCCCGACTTTCTGCCATCAAGGCAACTGATTTTGTTTTTTCCTTGCAAGACCAATGTCCTTTTTGTGTATGTTTCCTTCCATGTGTGCCAACACTATTCTGGCATCGGCCTGACTGAGGATGGCGGGACGATGGGGTCATTGTATCTCTAGATGTCTTAATATTTTGATTTAGCATATCATGTTCAATAGTAATAAGAATTCCAATAAGGTGAGTAGAAATAATAACAATAAGAGTGTGAAAATTCCTGGAGGGAGGCGAGGGACATGAAAGCTGACTGGCTTCCCTCAGCTGTCTCTGAAGACACTCGCAGCACCTCACTCCAGGGAGAGCGACAGATACCTTTGGAGGTACTCGCTTGTTGACACAAACAACTCGGCCAAATGGCTTCCCACCCACCCCCTCCTTCCTCCCTACTTGGGTCTTTTGAAGGGAGCCTCCCGCCTCTTTTAACTTGGAAATGAACTTGGACTTCCTTCCAGACAGGGCACTAAACTGGAGGAGATATTTTTATTTGTCTGCCTCTGAATCATTTCCTAACGGGTGAAGTGCTCTATTAAAGAGAGTGTAAAATCATCACGGACAAGCCATCGGAACTGAGAATGTTTAAAGGAAACACAAACACACACACACACACACACACACAGACAAGCAAATCCCCCTCTTTCGGGAGGAACAAGCTCCCCATTTCCCCATAGTCTTTTGTTCTTAGGATCTATGCTGCCGAAAGAGAAGGGGGTGGGGGTGAATTGGTTGGGGGTGAGCATTAGTGGGTGAAGATTGTGGGGGGGGGAGATGTGAATGTTGAGTTGGGAGGGAAGGGGCCACTCTCTAGGGAAGGGGCTAGTTGACCTCCTGTATCCCATGCTGTGACTGCCTCCATTCAGTCGCCGCAAAGAACTACGTAGCGCTGGCCAGCTGGAGGGAGAATCAGAAGGGGTGTGATGTGTGTCACAGCCTAAGGCAAAGAGGTATTTGTTTATTTATATATTTGTTTATATATTTATTTTCATCCTGTGTCCTCCTCCCAGCCATAAGATAGGGAGTGGAGCAGAACAGAATGGGGAAGGAATAATCTTCCTATGTGAAGTTGAAGGCTTTCATGGCCCCGGCATCCATAGTCGTACAGGCGAAACCTCAGGAATAAACTCTTCTAGGACATGGCCACATAGCCCAAAACCCCACCAAAAACTAATAATCTTCCTATTGGAAAGATATTTTTTTAAAAAAAAAATCTAGATTTAAATTAGACATAGATAAGGTATGTAGATATGGCAAGGAGAGGGGTGTGTGAATGAAACAAGAGGATGATGGTAGGCCATTTCCTATAAGGACAAGATGCTTTGTTTCTTTTGGGCTCCAGAGAGTGAGTGAATAAGAGAAGTTGAATGGCACAAGGCACAGGACTGAATTCCTCCCATCCCTATGGCGAGGGTGGCAAAGAAATAGAGGATGAAGACACAGGACATCAAGGGAGTGCCCTCATCACCACCACCACCACCACCACCACCACCATTGCCGTCATGTTGAGTTTGGGAGCAAATAGGTGCAATATTTACTCCCTTGGTTCGTGGTAATAATGAAAATGCGTCCTTTTACAGTGCAAGGAGAGGCAATGGACAACCAGCCCAGGAAAGCTATCCCTGAGAAGCTCGTGGCAGCTTCTGTGAGCCTTCCAGGAAAGCAACAGCCCGCTTCAAAGAATGGCTGGAAGCGACCCTCAAGTACTGCTCAAGGCAGCCCTCAGCTATGTCGAGGATTTGGATCCACCTGGAGAAAGGAGGAAAGAAATATCTTAGGGGTCTGGAAAACTATCTCTTCCAGTGATGTCAAGTTGCGTGGGAAACCTATGTACAGTAGTCCGAGAAGAACATCGTGCCAAGACAAATCAGAGACAGAAATCCAAGCCTTAATATGGTGAATTAGGAACAGGCTGGAGATCTTGGTATGTCAGATACCCCCCCCCCCTTTTCCTCAGTACCTTGGCGCCTCAGTGCCACGCAGAGACGCAGTTTCCGCACAAGGGTGATTGGCGAGGATCCAAAAAAGAAGAGGAAAGGGGGGGGGGGAGAGAGAGAAAGAAGAAGAATTCCTGAGACGATTATACTAATTCAGCTCTGCGGTGAAAGATACATGACCATTAATTTTCTCCCAAATGGAATGGAGAGATTTGCAGAGGTTTAGCCTTGCCCTCAGCGTGTTTGGACAAAGCAGCGGAAGGGTTTTTCGGGTGTGTATGTGTGTGTGTTGTGTGTTTCTTTTCAAAAGCGCATATTTATACACCCAAGAAAGCAAGAAAAGAGAGGTGGAAATAGAACCCACTGGTATAATAACGAGACGAAGAGTTCCAGTTTCTCGGCCAAGTTCTCATTTTGTCGGGGGTGGGAAATTATACGCTGTGAACACGCAGGCATTTTCTCTTCCCTGGGTGGCTCAGAAATGTTCCATTTTTTCCCTACCCGGCATGTTGATGGAATTAAGAGCCTTCCCAATCCCAAACCCACCCAGGCTTATCTCTTTGTCCTGGGGACCTTCACGCTGCCTCTAAGCAAATGATGGAAAAGGGTAAGAAGAGGGTAGGATGAACATTGAGTTTTTAGCAGTGGTGCAAGAAGACACTGCATTCAAAGAGCCCACATTGCAGCCTGTTTGTAGGCAATGTTTTTTCAAAGGTGGATCCATCAGCAAAGAACTGGAACGCCTCAGAAACCACCAATAGTCAGAAGTCGGGAAACATTTCCCGTGTGTGTGTGTGTGTGTGTGTGTGTGTGTGTGTGATGTTTCTTTAGCCTTTAAAATAATACATAATTCAAATAAATCATCATAATTTTTTTGGGGGGGGGGGAGGGTGTAATGTTTGATTACACCAGATGGGTATGTTTAGGAAGTTATAAATATATCTGGATACACAAGGAAGAAGTGTTGCTCTTCCAATGCCTATGAATTGTAAAGTTCCTCAGTTTACTACTACTGACTTTAAGTTATTTGTGAACCACCCTGGGTTGCATCCAGACTTAGAGTAGACCCATTGAAATCAGCGGGGCAAATAAATCATTCTGTTGGGTTTAGTACTTATGATTTCAGTGCTCGCTTTAAGTAGGAGTCAATCTGGATTCAAAACCCTTTAACCAGCTTTTGTAGGTATCCCAGGGCTGTTATTCTTTCCCCTCGCCCTTTGTGTGATTAAATTCACATGAAGCAATATTTTCATATCTCTGCTACAGTAAACTGAGATGTATGCTTTATACAAAAAAGGCAAAACAAAACCCAGAAACAAACCTTTACCCAGGATTCATACATTATATAGATTTAGTGGTGGGGTTTTTCCCTCATATATGCAGTTTTATAATATTAAAATGTGTGTGTTTTTAATAAAAAACAATTGAAAGGCTGCAATCTTGTAAACATTTATCTAGGAATAAGTCCCATTAGATGCAGTAGTACTTATTTCTCAGTTCTCAAAAGGGAGAGGCGGGATACAAA
>NC_056523.1:174759746-174865751 GCF_019175285.1 Sceloporus undulatus | reverse complement strand
TATTATTATTATTATTATTATTATTATTATTATTATTATTATTATTATTATTTCTAAGCAGGCATACATAGGACTCCACTGTACCTTTGTGAACAGGCTGTGTGTTGTGTGTATTTCTGATTGTTGTGTGGGAGGAGGAGATGAAAATACAAAACTTACATCTACCATGGAAGTAATTTAGAAACAGAAGAAAATGTATTCACATCTTGCAGTGGCAGGCTGGTTTCTCCAAGGCTTTACACAAGAACACTATACAGCATGAGGATTTTATTTATCTTGTCTACACGGTTTGAAATCCCACCACCTCTTAGAGACTTCTCTAATAGTAAACTCTACGAGGGGAACCAATATCCAAGATAGACTATTACAATCTATCCCACTCCCACAACTGTATAAATATGCTTTAATCCCAAATCCCTAATGCCACTGAATACTGCATCTGAAGAAGTGACTTTATATCCATGAAAGCCCATGTTAAAATGACGAACCAGTTAGTCTTAAAGGCGCTGCTACATCCCCCCCCCCCTTCGTTTCAAGAAATACTGGCTTTCCTAAGGAGAGATCAGTATGCCTAATTCTTAACAAGTTACTTATATATTGCAGTGAATTTCTTTACTTTATTATTTTTAATGTTCACTTCATTTTCAAAACCACTTGATATGCTTTGCAAGTAAGCTAATTACAAACAAAATAGGCTTTTTGCCCTTAAGTGTGGGATAATTTCTTCTTCACCCTATGCTTTGTTTTTGCCTTCATCTTCGTCCCTTCCACAACCTTCCCATCCGCTCCTGATAAGCCTAATTTGAAAAATATGTTATTGCAGATATATATATATATATATGCGCGCATGATGGACGTAGTAGCCTATGACACAAAATTTGGCTCCTTCACTCTCCTATGGGAGAGATACTAGCAAGAAGCAAAAGTTCCACAGCTCCACAATGTCTTGTGGTTGCAATCCTGGGTGTAGTTACTTGAGAGTAAGATTTCCTGAGCAAGGTGGGACCAACTCCCAGATAACCAGACACAGAGTTATGCCACGTTTCCAGATGGAAGATCCCTCAACTTGTACTTGGTTTCTGTGTCCTTATGTGTTTCGTCCATTGTTCTCAGAGAAGATTCTGATTATAAAACAGGATGCCAATCTATCGACAGCAGCCATTGAGGAAAAGGATGGGAGGTGCACGCCTTATGAGCAACTACAACAGATATCCGACTCTAATACATTCCAGGAAACTATCTAAAATGTCTTTCTCCTTCTTTCTTTTGCTTTGGGAGATTTCTAATATATTGAATCTTGAGAATTGTAGTAAACAGATCGGCACGGTGTCCTTTCCCCGGAGATAGCGGCTTCCTTATGCATTTTTAAGTTAATTAAGCCCCGCCGAATTGACTCGTGCTATCAATCCACAGCTCCATATCTTAGCAAGATCAGCTCGTTTAAATGAGATACTGCTAGGCAATTTATGAAATGAAAAGCTGCTTAAGACAAGGTAGATAAATGAAAAGGAGGTCAGGCTCTGGAATAAACCCGCTCTTTAAGAAATTCATTCTTAACCTCCCCCAGCCTCCCCCAAGACTATATATATATATATATATATATGTGTATATGTATATAGTATTTCTTAACCAAAGGCTGGAATCTTTTACCTTGGCCTTATTTATTTGGTAATTTCACAACCCAAATTTAAAGCAAATGTTAATTTCCCGGAGCATGAAATGTGCAATGTTTCTGATTTTTCTTCAACGCTCTTCCACCAGTTCTCTTCTTGCCGATGTGCTCCACAATAAATGGAATTGTAAAATTCGAGTTGTAATTAAGTCTATATTTCACTGAAATAGGAATTGCAAATGGTCTTACATAAACCTGAAAAAGATCAAACCTCTCTTGTTATTTACTACTTTTGTCCGCTTTGCTCAGGAAGCATACTTTTTTCTGGAAGCATGAGAGAAAGTACGAAATAAAGGTATTTGCAAAGCACACATACAGATCCACCCTTTTGCATGTTGTCTGCATAACCCATCGTTCCTCTTTTACCAACCTCTCTATTTCCAAACTGGTGGGGTCTCCGTGGACATGGGGTGCTGCTAGCATTGTGCTTTGTTGGAAGGCAACAGGATTTGGGTCTAGGTTTTCCCGGGGATTGCTGTGTCTGACTGCTGCAGCAACAACAAACAACCGTCTTATGGCACCATGTGTGTGTGTGTGTCTTCGAACTGCCTGAGGACTTATGACAACCCCATGAATTTCATAGGGTTTTCTTACAAGCAAGAAATACCCAGATATGGTTTTGTCTGTTCCTTCTTCTGAAATAGCATGAAATAGCATAAATTGGTATTAATTGGCGGTCTCCCATCTACTTACTAGCCAGAGCCGACCCTGTTTAGCTTTCAAGATTAGATGAGATCTGGTGCCTTTCAGTGTATTTAGGCCCCTGTCTTCAGGCACATTAGAGACCAAAAAAACCTTTTATTTGGGAAAATCTTTCGAGCATTTCAGTACGCTCTCAAGGATGTACTAAGCATTTCCCCGGTAGACATTTATACCCAAACAGGGGAGGCGGATGAAATCTGTACTCCCAGCCATTACCCAATTTAATAGTTATATTAACAACAACAACAACAACAACTGGTTGATGCATGTCTTGACAGAGTTGGTCTTTTCATACAGTCAATTGCCCTATGCATCCCAAGACTCCTTCTGGATGTACCATCTTGGATTATCTTCTTTTTAAAATGTGGTCTTCATGCTGGTCCCTTCAAATTCAAAGTCGCCCCATCCCCTTAGACGCTGCTACATGTGAAGTTCACTCTTTTCGGTCTAGACACTAATTGGGAGCTGGTTTGTCTATTTTGCCTTGACCTTGGACTTCGGCTGCTTCAGTTGCTGTGGCTGGCAAAGTGTGAGCCACAGTCGCTTTGGGAGTGAATCTCTTTGGAAGGCAAAGGAAAAAGTTTCCAGGAGGAAAAGGGGGGGCATTCGCTAAAGACTTCAAATCTTGAAAGTCTAGTCTAGATGGGTTTCTTTTGTTGGAGTCTTAGAGGAATTCTCTAATTTCCCCTTGACTTTGGCATTTTGTTGATGGGGGAAAGGTAGTGAGCTCGAAGTTGGGCAAAGCTACAGAAAACCGGAAATTAACTATTTGGGAAATTGCTTATTTATGCTTTGCAGTATTACTAATTTTCCTGGAAGGTTTACTCCAGTGCGGTAGGCAGATCGTCATGTGTGGAGCAGCGATTCTCTTTCTCCTCTTGTGAACAAATCTTGATTTCATCCCTAGATGAGAGGAGAGTAAACTGAGTTCGCGTCTGCTCTCCTTTCCACACAGAACCAAGAATGTGGACTTCTGGGCTGCATCGTTTCCAGATATATGATAACTTTGTCAACTGATCTAAATCAGAGGGAGTTGGAAGGAGTGCAAAGCTAGTCCCAAAATATTGAGATTGTATGTGTGTGTGATCTTAATCTTTAAGGAGACTGGCTGCAGTGGAGTTTTGGTGGGACGGAAGCAATCCCGCCCACGCTTGTATAAAACTTAGTGAGACCATCTTCTGAGTAGACCTGTCTACTACACCTTGAGGGGGATTGAGTTGTGGCTGTCAGCAAGAAGAAAGTTACTATGCCCTCCTTATTTTTTTTTCTTTCCTCTACCTTCTCCATCCCTTTTCTATGCCCTTGTTCCACTACACTTATCTGTTAAAGTTGTCCTTCGTAATGTGGGAGCGAAGCAGGAGGGAAATCAGAAAATCTAAACAATTCTCCACTTGGTCCTTTTGGATACATGCGGCATGCTTAGTTTCAAATACTAATTCAAATGCCCTCTGCATCAAACCAGGAAGGGTCAGGGGACGGTATTATTAAAATAAGCACCCTCAGTTCCTGGGGGAGTAGATAAATAATTGAGGGGCTCTCATCCACATGTAGCGACCATATATGAATCTGGGGGGGGGGGGGGGTGAGCACGTGTATATGTACCAATATCGGAGCTATCAGTCTTTGGCAGACCAGTTCACAATTCTTCTATTTCATCTGTGTAATTATAACCCATCCATCTCGGGTACTGTTTACGTGGTGTAAAGTGCCTCCCATTTATTTTCTTTTACACGGATACAAATCAACATCGAGACCATTGGACCTAACTCACCCAACCCAACCCCTCAAGAGCAGACGTGGTTACTACTGAAGGATTAAACATTAATAATGTAATATCATAATATAATCACAACCAGTCCCTTTAAAACATCCTCAGTTGGCAGAGCACGAAACATTAAGCATTATTGGGTCAGACTGATACGAGGAACAAACCCTATAAAGACGTTGGGACGTTTTGGAAGCATCTATTATATTCTTGCAATGTGGCAGCGGTCACTTTCTTTCTTCTCACCTCCGCTTTCATCCCTTTGTGCCTCAATAATAACCTGGCTGGCAACTGAAAAATCAAAAATAGAGAAATGAGGGGAGGAAAAACGCCTGCAAGAAATGAGGTAAGGATTAGGGATTTCACATACCTCCTTCTATGAAAAATGATAAATACCCCTCACACACAAAAGCCAATGATTCCTGGGTTCTTTTTCTATCTTTTTTAAAAAGAGGGTTAATGATTTTAAAATCTTCTTGCTCTGGAAAGTAAGATACGTTTAAAGCCACCAACAACAATGTAAGATATGTTAAAGCCATCAACAACAAAGCTGTTGAGCAAATGTATAAACCGATATCTCAAAGAGAAATTAATCTTTAGGTTCAGCCTTAAGACTGAGAGGAAATCAATTTCCTGGGCGATAAACGTCTGGATTCCTTGATTCCCGTAAGATCCAATAGCTGATTCCCAGAAACAGCCGATGGAGAAGGGAGGGAGGGAGGGAGGGAGGGAGGCAAATAAGCGGCAAGGCGATCTTAAGGATCAAAACAAAAAAATGACCTACCCACCCGCCACGACAGAGACACACAGACAGAGACAGACACAATTGCTGCTGTCCGTAATTCTGGCGTTAACAGTCTTCTAAAATCTGTTTTTTCTCTTGCCAGACTCTCCATTTTCCTTTCATTTGAGAGACTAGGTTCTACCTGACGCTGTCTTTCATATCACTCTCCTTAATATTACAAATGTAAGGTATTCTCATTGTTTCAGCCTTCATACATATATCAATCCTTTTTGCCGGTCATGGATAGAGAAGAAAACCCTTCTGGTCAACACTATCTGGCAAGAAGGCTTTAATTATTATTTTTTTAGATTTTGGTTTGTTTTTTTTAAAGGGAGAATATCCATTCCATCATTAATTTAATATATAACGCTGAGGTTTTTTTCCCCCCAAGGCATTCCAATCCTGGCACAGCAAACCCCAGCTTCTTTGTGTCGGCCAAACCTGGAGCAGGCAACATTCCCCTTATTTATTTCCTCCCACTCTTGACAATCAATGGGTGTCTCCCGTTGCCTTTAAGGATTTCTGTTTCTGTGTCGGGGAGGCAGCCAATGGGAGCGCTCCCTTCGCTTCCCGAAGCCAAGGGGGAGGACGCGATAGGTCGGCGGGGGGATCACGTGGCCGGGCGAACTGCAGCAAGCGCTCTTTACAGAGTCACGTGGTCCGGCGGATTTCTTAATGGACCGGACCCATCCCGGCCCCTCTGCGCATGCTCCGGCGTAAACAATATGTTGGGGAAACTAGGTGTCTCTCTTTGGGAAGTCGAGTTTTAAAAAGCTCGGGTAGACCATGCTATGACGACTTCACTGATCCTGCATCCACGCTGGGCGGATACCTTCATGTACGTCTATGAGGAGAACCCGAATGAAAGCAGCCAGAATAAAATCCCAGCCATGGAAGGGCTCAGTGGGAACTGCCCCGCCAGCCACTGCAGGGATCTAATCACTCATCCGGTCTTGGGGCGCCATTCCAGCACCATCGGGACTCACCAGGGATCGGTCTACACGGATATACCTGCCCCTGAGGCCGCCCGCCAGTGCCCCGCGCCGCCCGCCTCTTCCAACGCCACCTTGGGCTACGGCTACCCTTTCGGAGGCAGCTACTACGGGTGTCGGCTCTCCCACTCCCACAACGTGAACTTGCAGCAGAAGGCTTGCTCTTACCACCCGGCGGCGGAGAAATACCCGGAGCCCAGCGGCTCCCTCCCCAGCGAAGAACTATCCTCCAGGGCCAAAGAGTTTGCTTTTTACCCGAGCTTTGCCAGCTCCTACCAGGCTGTCCCTGGTTATTTGGACGTATCCGTGGTGCCAGGGATCAGTGGGCACCCGGAGCCCCGGCACGATGCCCTGCTTCCCATGGAAGGCTACCAGCACTGGGCGCTCTCCAACGGCTGGGACGGGCAGGTCTATTGCTCGAAAGAGCAGTCCCAGTCCAGCCATCTCTGGAAATCACCTTTCCCAGGTAGGGCTGCCTCGCTGGCTCTCTCGCACGGGATCTATGCGCCCTGACTCGCTCGCTGGCTGTCTTTCTCCTCCTCTCCGCTTTTCTCTCTCTCTCTTTGCACCGGCATGATCGCCTATGTGTGTTTCTTGTATATAACCCAAACCTCCCAGGTAAACTCGGCTAGGGAACGCTTGCACGGACACGTACAGGGAAAGGAGGTGAAAGCAAGTGAGCGGCTTGGAAACCCAGCTACACATACCTTGGAGCTCCGAGGTGCTTTCAGAGCCAGGTTGGCAGCTGCCTTGTGCCTCCCTGCCTGTGTGTGTGTGTGTGTGTGTGTGTAGCCATCTCCCTGTGTTGGCTCACTCACCTGAATCTGTAGCTTTTGCTTTGATTGATTTTAAAAATTTGAATATTTTAAATTACATTTGTTTTTTTTAAAACTCACACACAAAACCTAGTGAGCGTTGGCCTTTCTGTCTCCCTCGCTTCTCCTCCCTCTCTTTTGCTGGCTCTGTGCTCCCACTCACCCAGCCCCTCTCTCTTCTAGAAAAGGCTGGGCTTTTCGGAAAGGTACAGTAAATCATATTGCAATTACAGAAGTAGCTGTCAAGTGACATGAATCTTACAAATGAATCTTGTAAGAGGAGTGGGGAGCGAAAGGGGAGAACAGAACGAGTCTTTTTTTTTTCTTTTTTATTTTTTTTTTGCCTCTGGTTAGAAACCTGGAGTGAGTGACAGCCTGCGAGGAACCTTGAAAGCTGGAGGCGCTTCGGGCTCAGCTTATTGCCTTCCCACTAAAGGGAGGGAGAGAAAGAGAGAGATGGAAGACCCACGGGCGTCTCCTTTGCTCTTGGGGTCCCCACCTTGCCATCAGTATACAGGCCTTTCTTCCATGATTCAAAGGGATGGACGGGAGCCAAGAGTCTGAGATACAATAGATGGCTCGGACTGGGAGAGAAGGGAAGGGTGAGAGTAAATACGGCCGGCAAAAAAAGGAAAAGGAAAATAAAGAAGACATTTATTTTGGGAATGCGGGCGAAGGGATGCCCCTTAAGAGAGACACGGCTTGCCAGCAATGCCTGCGCAGAGCATTGCATGATGGGGTTTTCCTCTCTTTCTTAAGAGCGCGAGAGGGAAAAGAAGGCCTATCTAGGTTTGTGTTTCAGCCGTATGTACTGGCAGGGTTAGAGGTTGGGAGCGTCGGTGGGGAGCTAGAAGATTCTCCTTCCTGCCCCCCCCCTTTCTTTTTAGTACCCGAGGGAAAAGTCCATAATTCCCTGAGGAGCCTGCGGTAATAGAAGGCGGGGTGCAAAGTGGTGGGGGGGGGGGGGGGGGGGTCGGAAAGGCAGGTCTTTGGCTTTGCTAGCCTGAGAGAGAGTGGTGTGAAAAGGCAGGTTTCTCCATCTATGTTGTTTTCTTCTGCTGGGGGGAGGAGGTAACTGAGGTTGGAAGGAGTGCTCCGTCGGTGGGAGATGTAAATAAAGCTCTCCACCACGCATACATTTTTTCCTTCAGTCTCTTTCCATTTTCCTGATAGATTGTTAAAGAGGGGCGAGACTCTGAGGCACTGAGTTCTGTGTGTGTGTGTGTGTGTGTGTGTGTGTGTTTGTGTATTCTTATGTGCATGCTATACTGTAATTACTTTGCACTCCCTTTGGGCCTGAATTAGAATCCATAGGGGGAAAATAGGTAGAGATCTCTTCTGGGACCCAAGAGACAAATAAGAAGTCACTAGTTCCTCAGAACTGGGGAGGTCTATCTTTAAAACACACACACACACACTTCAGTTTACCTAGAAACAACAAAGAGCCCTGTACTCCTTGAAGATTAGCTAGTTTTATTTGGCTAACCTATTACAGAAGAAACAACAGAGACTTGCAACACCTCAAAGATAGACTTGCCACCATTGTTTGGCTTAAGCTGTAGAGGAGTGTAGCCCACAACATCGGAATGAAACTGGTGGGTCTTGAAGGTCTTGCAAGAGTCTTAGTTTGTTAACTGTTGGAACCGAACCAAAACACAGTTTGGGTAGACATATACCCCCCCCCCCATGAAGGGTGTTTTTAATTCTTCCCCATCTTGGAACAGCAGCTGGGATAAATGTCCTGAGAGGTTTCCACTTGGCTTCAGTAGAAAAATGTCCTTCTAAATACCTCACACCCACTCACCCCAATTTTCCTTTTCAACCTTTCTGTTATTGTGAGTTCGGCACAGTCCGGTTTCTTATCCAGTCATAACTCTCCCTGGTTAGTTCAAAAGGGCCTTCAGGAGATCGAGAGGTAGATAAAGACGCCAGTTTGGTTGGGAAGACGGGGAGAAAGAAAGGTTGATGCGACTGATTATTACAGTTAACCACGAAGAATTGGCAACAGGCAGCCTTAGCAGAAGAGGCTATTAAGGAGAAGGCTGCGTGCTTTAAGAGTAATGAGAATCATCGATTCTCCAGTGCCTTCTAGACCAGGTGAGGTGACTCATTTCTCAACAGCCTGGGCAACTTTCAAGAAAGCACAAAGCCTCCAATCAAACTGAGGCCTGGTTAATGTGGCTCACATAAGCAGCAAAGGATGTGGAGGGAAACAGAGAGAAGACTAAGACGAAGGTCCCTCCTGCTTGCCAATACTCTTTGTGCCGCATAGATCCTTTGCTCTGCGGCGTCCATAACTAAGCACAACACACACACACACCACGCAGGGCACAGAACCTCACAAACCCGGTTTGCTGCCTCCGAATTGCTGAGCTTTCCTATGCAAGAGCCCTGGAACAATGCGAGTTCAGGAGGCTGGCGAAGCCGCAATATCTCAAAGCGACAGCTTAAGCATTCACTGGATGCTTAGGGGGGGAGTGAGGGGCTGGAGGTTCAGAGGCCCTCTCTCCCCTTTTTTAATAATAATTTTTTAAAAAGCAAAAACTAATTTTGGAGCCGTCTCCAAAATATCTAATTTCGGCTGCCCTCTTTGCTAGATGCCTTTTCCTTGACTTGGTGCTCTTTCTTTATCTCTGTCCCGGATCAATCTCGCCTGGAATAGCTCCCCTTAACGCCTCCCATGCTAATATATTAATACTTCGCTCGGGCAGACTATCCCCCATGCTCCAGCCGCCGCGCCTTGTTTCTCCCACCCCTTCTTTCCTTAGTCTCTCATTCTTTCCTCTTCCCCTTTTCTCTTCCCCCCCATTCCACATTTTCCCTTCTTCTGATTTTTCCTTCCCTTTCCTCCCTCGCCATAGGCTTCTGTTCTTCCCTCTCTTTAATGTCTGGAAGGGACATTGTCCATCTAGTTACAAGATACTGTTTAATATAATAGACACCTTTCTTTCTTTCTTTCTTTCTTTCTTTCTTTTCTTCTTTTCTTTTCCTTTCTCTCCCTCTCCCTCTTCCTTTTTCTCTTTCTCTCCCTTTCCATTTCTACCTTCTCTCTCTTTTCTCTCTCTTTTTCCTTTTCTCTCCCCCTCCACTTCTACATTCTGTTTCTTCTCTCTCTTTCCCTTCTCTCTTTCTCTTTCTCTCCACCTCCACTTCTACCTTCTCTTTTTCTCTCTTTTCTCTCTCTTCTCTCTCTCCCCCTCCACTTCTATCTTCTCTCTCTTTTTTCTCTTTCTCCCCTCTCCATTCTCCACTCTCTTTCTCTCTCTTTCTCTCCTCTTCCACCTCTATATTCTCTGTCTTCTCTCTCTGTTTTTTCTTTTCTTTCCCCCTACACTTCTACGCACTTTCTCTCTGTCTTCTTCCTCTCTCTCTCTCTTTCTCTTTTCTCTCCCTGCTTCTCCTTCTTCTCCTCTTTCTTTTCTGTCCTCACCTTTACAGATGTGGTCCCTCTTCAACCAGAAGTGAGCAGCTACCGTAGGGGTCGAAAGAAAAGAGTCCCCTACACGAAAATCCAGCTGAAAGAACTAGAAAAAGAGTATGCCGCCAGCAAGTTCATTACCAAAGAGAAGCGACGAAGGATCTCGGCGACCACTAATCTTTCCGAGCGCCAAGTCACCATTTGGTTTCAGAACCGCAGGGTGAAGGAGAAGAAGGTGGTTAGTAAATCTAAGGCACCTCACCTGCACGCCACCTGACCCTGCGAGCCTTCAGGAGGGGCGAGGGGGGGAGCGAAGCGAAAACGGAACAAAACAAGTCAAATTATAGGGGGGGAATTACCCACCAACAACTAAGGGGAGAGGAAAGGAACAAAGACACATAGTTATATGGTAACTCTGTAGAAAAACCGACCACGCACCGGGACTCCTTGATTTGATTATTTAAAGAAAACACCTCCAAAAGAGGCGGTGAGGGATTGAACCGCTTTCTTTGGGTTTCTTCTTCTTATTCTTCTTATTCTGTCCCAGTATTGCCGTCCTCTTTTAACTGTGAATCCGGTCGCCCTTCCTAAACATCCATGTTGTTATGGTTTTCAGTGTGCACATTGGACAAGGGAGGGAGGAAGGGAGGGAGGGGAAGGGGAAATATGCAGGCAAATAGGTAGATTTCCTACAAAAGGGGGGGGTCTGAATGTTACTTTATAGCTCGGTATGATCGTCCCCACTCTTTCTTTTCACAACGGATTAAAAAAAATCCCCTTTCTTTGGCTGTTCCTGTCTCGGATGTTTTAAAAAATAAATGAATATATATATAATATAAATATATATATATATATATGAAGAACGTATTCAAAGTGGTTCCAATAAAGATACCATGGTGGGGTTTTTTGTTTGTTTGTTTCTTTAAAGTGAACCTAAAACAAAATTTTAAGAAAGGAAAAAAAAAGAGAAACAAGGCTGCTATCCTGAATCCATTGCTGATAAATGTCCCTCTTCCGTTGATTTTACTCTGTTTTTCCTCCAAATCCACCCGCAAACAATGTTATGTCCCTCCTGAATTTAAAATTACTGGTCGATGTAATTCCTAGGACGGGATTCAGCCAAAGCCGCAAGGAAATCAAAGGCGGATTTTACTTCCCCATTGACATGAATGCGATTTAAAAACGCTTCGCTCTGGCTGGGTCATGTCCTTAATTATTGTTGCTGTTGTTATTATTATTTTTAATTTGCTGGAATATGTTCTCATCCGGGTTTGATTTATCCTTATTTTTATTATTATAATAATAATAATTGTTGTTGTTATGGTGTGTTTGTTTTCTGCTACAAAACTGGAATGTTTCTTCTCCATCGACACTACGGGAAGTGCGAGACGTCTCTCTCTTGTTGATTTTTGTTTCTTGGGTTATTATATTATTTTCCTATATATCTTTCAAGTCTGAAAGAGCAGTCGGTGTTCTTTCACAATGTTAAAGCGGTCATTTTTTTAAAAAAAGAAAAAGAAATTGTCTTGTATATGTATATAATGTGGTGTCCGAATGATATGTACTGAATGCAGAATACATTTCTTAAAAATAATTTTCTCTCTTTCTTCTCCCCCACCAATTTTATTTTTCTTGATATTATGTCTGTATGACTGAGTGACCTTATCTCTGTTCTCTGGATGCTAGAGCTGGGTCAGGAGTGTTTCCATTTAAGGAAGAGTCAGGTTTACGGAGAGCCGCAGAAAAATCCGACTTGAGCGAAAGTGAAAGGAAAGGCTCTGCTTCTCAAATGCCTTCCTCTGGAGTAATTCCATTGGAATCTACAGGATTCCTCCAAAGGTTTTCACCCAGATGCAGACTTCCTTTCACCCAAGTGGCTTAGGGATGGAGATGGTTGTATCCCCCCTCCCCCCCTCCCACACATAGTAGAAGGTGTAGCATGGGATGTAAGCGGGGAGTTCGTGAGAGTTATGGGGTACCTGAGTTGTTTACTTGGGAGTATTGCCTATCCAGTGTGTGCTGGATGGGAGACTTTCGGGGGCTGCTCCAAATAGACAATGTAAGAGGTGAAGAGCGGGACCCAAAGGGGCAGCGTGTACTTGGAAAATAGGGGAACTTCACAAGGAGCTATTCCAGGCGAACCCTGGTACAGTATTTAACATCACCACTCTCCATGGGGAAATTCATGTTGAAGGATCGGGTGGCATTAGGGCTGTAATTTGGGCACCAAGAGTACCCCAGACTAAACCCTCTGTAACGGTGAGACTTAATACCAGAATAAGCAAGAGTGGAAGAATGGCGCTGCTCGGTAGGGTGCGGAGCACAACTTTCCCCGGTCTTATTTAGGAATAAATCCCGCTGAGTGCAATGGACCTTGTTCCTGAGTCAACAGCCTCAGGATCCCACCTTAAAGGTCCCGATCCTGCCAAGTGCACTGCCTGCTGTCGGCTACCTAAAGCCAGCTTACTAGTTAATTCCAGGCCAGAGGCCCAGAGCCGCCTTCAGTTCCTTTGGGCGTCAACGCTAGACGTAACCACCTTTGGGCATTAGACTCGGGAATTCTTGAGACTTCCTTCTGAGCAGACACGCATAAGGCCTATTGCTTTTTAAAAAAATAAAATAAAAACAAAAACGTGAGCATGGATGATCACTTAAACTCGGTTGCAGTAGTTTTGCTTCCCTGGGCAAGAGCTATCCCTTAATATTGAGCTATCCCTTGATATATGCTCCAATGAAACAGGTCGCAAAACTGTCCACATTTGGGAAAGCGTTGGAAAAGATGGTGTCAGGCTAAGACAGGGTTGGTTTTGCCTACACCCAGAGCTTGCCTATGGAGTCACCGGAGTCGGGCACAACCGGTCCGGAAAGCCTACTATGGTGCTTGGCTGCTGGGCAAGTGAGGGCGGAGAGACAGAGGTCGGCAACCTCTGATATTTATCTTGAAGCTTGGTGTTGCGCTTTTGTCCTCTCGCCTACGTGTTCCTGAGCTGGGCACCATACAGCATAGTACTGTACTTTCAATCCCCCTAAACCCTTAAAAATGGATCTTCAGCTCAATAGTGCTCCTAACGCAGTTGGGTTGTCTACAACGGGAGGGAGGTGGGTTGACATTCAAATAATCCCAGGCACAACAGCTGGCTAATTAAAGACCAGTGTCCCAAGCCTAAACCTGTTACATGCTTGTGCCTATGTATGTGTGCACATATTTAATTTATATACATGCTTTTATGCTCGTATGGATGAATGGATACCTTCCCCTATGGACATCTTGGCTCTCCAGTCCAAAACCTCTGTATTTCCCAAGGAAGTTGGGCCAAGATAAAAGGAATGTAGCTGAAAGAGCGTGCTCCTATGTTGGGAGCATTAGGCACATTAGCCTTTCGGCATTAGACCACCCCTACCCATCCGATCCTTGATACTCACCGGTGAGTCCAAACCTTACATAATCACTTAATCACAAGTTGAAGAAGTAAAGGTTATGTTCTGAATTTGTGAGGGAATTTTGCCCCTTGAAAGGCGACTGAGAGAAAAGAGTTGGATTCTTCTTCTCCTTCTCTTGCCCTTCACCTTGTTTCACAAAACCCAGTGCCTTTAAGTCAGCCGGGAATTAATTTATCTATTCTGTTCTCTTGGCTGACCTGTGTTTCCGAGGTAGAACCAGACTTTTCATGTCCACCGTGCAGCACGTTGAGAGACGGCCTTCCCAACATAAGGCCCAGGCTTCGGGAAGAAATGCAGCGGACTGACACACCTCCTTGGCCTCCCCCCTTAAATATAGAAACTACATAAATATTTATTTGGGTTGAGTGTTTGTTTTTAAACCCCGATAGAAGGTGACAAGAAAATTAAATTCTATATCAGGTCAAGTTTCCTAACCTCATTTGGAGTTTCGGGCGTGACAATGACCTTAATATTTTTAAAAAAAATCTCTGGACATATATACGGTCAGGCGCCTGGCTTGAGTCTGAGATCTAAAGATATCTCTCTGCCCGAGTCAGGTTCGATTAAGATTAAGAAGGCATGACACTCTTCAGATGGAATTTAGCCCTGTCTGGCCCAGTTTAGTCTTATGACCCTTGAGCCTCTCTATGGGGTATTTGGCTGCAATTTCCACTTTCTGACGTCCCACTACCTCCCACTCCCCAAAATTCAAGGTTTAAAACGCACAGATGGATGGGAGGGGAGGGAAAAAAAAGACGACCTGTTGTTCCATTGCAGTGGGACAGAATTGCCTCTGAAATTCAGGCCATGTAAATTTCCTATGGTTAAAGTCCTGTTGATTTGAAACATGGGGCCCTAGAGCAGCACAACTGAATCTACTACTACTGCTGCTGATGATGATGATGATGCGTAGAGTCAAAAGAAATTGGTTTTTGTTTCTTTTTATTGTTTTTTAAACTTTGCAACAATATTTTTTATTATTTATCATATTAAGCAGACATACAAATAATAAAATTTAGATCAAACATACATCACACTAATATCTTTTCTTTTCTTCTTTCCTTCTCTTTCTCCCTACCTTCATCCTCTTCTTCCATCTTCCATCTTCTTTCTTCTCCTACTTCCTTTATACATTAAACCCTCTTTCCTCCTACTTTCTACTACCACCTTTCTCTTTCTTTCCCATCTCACTACTCCTTTCCTCTTCTTCCCGACCCTTCCCTCTCTTTCACACATTTCTGTTCTACTCCCCTCTCCCTCTACCTTCAACACTTACACACACCTTCAACTACATACCTAACTCTCTTTTTTTCACTCTTCTCTTCCTTCTCAAAAGGAATTGGGTTTTGTGAGCCTCCACAAGCTACACCACCCTCTCTCTGAACTCCAACAGAGAAGGTCCGAGGTTGCTGTCTTTGTGCTGGTGTAGGTGTTGGTGGTGGTGATCTTCATCCTCCTTCTCCCTGTTGAGGTTCTGGTATCTCCTCCCCATTATTTGTGGAGAGGGAGCTTGCTGCTACCTAGCTAGTGAACCAGATCCATTGCCTAAAAGAAAAGAAAATAATAAAATTCAAGGAAGTGCTAGTGGGGCAATGTGAGACATGAAGCTGGACTCTCGCAGGCTGAGGTCTTCCATAGGGCTGTGTTGTTAGTTTCCAGCTGTTATTCCCAGTTAGAGTAAACCTATTGAAACACTGGGAACTTGGTAGATCAACACTTATATAAGTTGCATTCATTCAACGGATCTACTCGGGAAGGGGCTAACAATAGGATTTAGGTTTCTGAATTCCTGAAAGAGGAGGCCCGGCTGAATAGTTCAATTTCTCTCACCAGAGCAGCGCCTTCTTAAGGGACGCAGAAGTACATCCCACTGAAATCAATAGGAGTTATTTTTGAGTAGACATAAATAGGATTACAGCAATGGGGGGATTTGTTGGCTTTTTTTTTTTAACTTGAACTGGTTTTACTTAGTTTCTGCAAACCAAAAGAAATTAGGGTGCCTGCAGCCATTCTAAATAAAGTGAACATGAATTTCTAATTGGGAGGTTAGATGTCTCTTCGAGAAAGCACCACGTCGGGGATTTCAGAAAAGTCTGGCCTCACTTCTACTGAGCTTATTGTCCAAGAGCAAGATGGCAGATCCAGCAGTTGGACTGCTGTCTTTCACCTACAGATCATCCCGGAAAACTTGCTTTGGGTTGAGTGGACAAGGCCACAGAGAAAAAGAGAGCTTAGTTTGATTGCATTTTTGGACTACAGTTTCCAGAATTCTCCATCCAATGTGGTTAGTAGTTTCCAGAGGAACCATAGTCCAAGCAAGTATTACTGTCCCCCCCCCCCCCCCCCCCCCCCCCCCCAAAAAAAAAAGGTTTGGAAAAGAAGCTCTGGTTTCTGCAAACAGACCAAGTGGCAACTATTTCCATCTTTCCCCAGTTAGTCCTGAGCAGCACCAAACTCTCCTAGGCCAACAACAAAGCCTATCATTGATAGAAATTCATAGAATATTCCTTGCATTCTCCAGACCATTCAGCAACTCATCCCCTTTGATGGGAATCTGGTCCTTCATGCACCACTATGTCATTTCTTTGCCATGTACCACTACATTACTCTGGCCCATAATTTACTAAACTCCTTGCCCCCTCCATTCAAGCACTGTATTTAAGAGTAAGTCTTCTGATTATTTGTTTTGGTGCTCTCCATACAAATCAGACAAGCCTGTTGCTAGTTCTTGAGTTCTCTTTACTTTGGGGCCCATTTTTTAAAAAAGCACAGGCACTATTATTTGCACCCTCATTTATTTGATATATACTCACAGATGCCTCTGCTAGGGTGAAAGGCCCAGTGAATTAAAGGAGACTGTCTCAACAAAGTGTGTATAGCAAGGGTGGCCTTCTAGATGTTGTTGGACTTCAACTCCCCTTTGTTTTAACCCTCATAGCCACATCTGGAGGGTTCTGGTGTTTAGGACCATACCTTTAGATGATTTCCTGGGAATCTTTTCTCCCAATGAGGTACCTGAGCTGCAGAACACTTGCACCACAATGTATATGTCCAATCTTTATTATGTCACCAAATTCTCTATGACACACTTTGATTCACAGGTCTCTGAAGGACTATGCTCTGAAGAATTGTGATGTACTAGAGAGTAACAACTGAGGCCAGAAACAGACTCCTTTGGGTGATGAGAGAATGCTTTTGGGAACTACTAACATTAGTGGCAGATTAGCTGTAGACTTTAATGGAAAGTCGATCTCTAACTAGTAAGGCCAAATTGGTAAGGAGAAAGAAAGAGCGAGAATCTCAGCTTTGCTTCTACCTAAGTGTCTGGTCTCTCTGAGGTCCCAAAAGTACAGACACAGATCTGTTCATCTATCTCCACCTAAAGAAGAATCAGGAAAGATTTGGGTGTGAAGAAAGTAAAGAATGTCTTCGCCATCCTATGGTACACTTTTTAATGTCTATTTCCACCACTTCATTCCTCTTGGCTGTATAAACGTTGCCACCTCTTGTTCTTCTTCCCCTTTTAAACTTTAACAAGTAAACTTTAAAAAAAAAACTTGGGCTCATGGCTCTGCCATCCTCAGAATTTGTTAGGAGACAGAGCTGGTGGGGAAGGCAAAAAAGGCGGAGGGAAGAGAGAAACAATTTAAAAAGTAAACACTAGCGAAGCTGGTCAACAAACCTAAAGAGTAAACCAACAATGTGGCGTCTGCTGCAAGGCCCTTCGGAACTGTGACCAGCACACTTGCACTCACAGCTCTCAGCTTTGTGGGGGGAAGTAAGCCTTCAGGGGACCTTAGACAAAAATGGTGGCTTTTGGTTTTTCTTCTCTTGGCCTGAAATTCAGTCAGTGGTAAGGGAAGTCCCATTCCATCCTAACAGTGGACCTTTCTTCCTTGTGTTGAGTAAGCCTTGAACCCTTCATCATCACCACCACCCCCCCCAAATCCTGGTTTAGTTGGCGTGGTTGATAATGCTGTGAGGGCTAGCCTTGACCGTGACTATGCAGCCTATTTGACCTTGACATCACGAGCTTCCTCCATAAAGATCAACAAGTCTAGAGCCTTGATCTTCTAGCGACCACTCACGAGTTGGTCTCCTCTCTAAGTGCTCCTTGCTTCTGTTTGCAGATAAACAAGGTGTCATTTCAAGTCTAGACAGGCAGCCTAATGGCCAACAATAAAGGCATGAAAAGGAAGCTTCCCAGGTTTAGCCTTTTCTTTCCTTTGTAAGCACTGCTTTCAGGAATGCCTTGACTACAGCCTTTTATAGCAAAAAGGAGCCTCCCCCCCCTTCGGCCATTTCCCCCATTTCCTATGTAGTTATGCATCCCTTGCACTTGAAGATTTTTGTTAAAGGTCATTATTTATCTGAAACAAGGAAATTGGTCTCACAGCACAAAGTTGTACACCAGGGTGATGGTGCAATCCCATGCATGTCTTCTCAGAAATGAAGTCCATTGTGTTCAATAGGACAGACTCCCAGGTAAGTGTATAGAACTGCAGCCTTAATTGTTAACCTGCGCCCCTTCGCTTCCTTTCCCTGCTTCCCTTCAGCCAAGGATATTATCTTTAGGAGGGATTTATTCCTAATTGGTGAGGGGGTCGAGGGAGAAATGCTGGCACTATATGTGGAAAATAAAATGATGTAATCTATGCACAAGTAAGTCTAAATGCTTTAAAAGCACCAGATCTCATGTGACCTTGTAAGCTAAGCAGGATCAGCCCTGGTTTATACTTGGATGGGAGATCTATTTCAAAGGAAGGAACTGGCAAAATCACCTGTGAATATGCCTCAGCTAAGAAAACCCTATGAAATTCATGGGGTCACCATAAATCAACAGGCTACAGAATTTACACACACACAATCTTGGATAGACTTTATAGTCTCAGAAGTTTTGATGCAAATACATTGTTCCAGAATCAAGATGTTCCCAAAGCATCTTCAGCAGAAGTTTGTAGGAAGGGCTGTATCATGAAAATATCTCTTGCCAGGTGTGTGTGTGTGTGTGTGTGTGTGTGTGTGTGTGTGTTGGTGTTGGTACTGGGAGAACACCTTCCAAGTTTGTCTGTGGTGCATCAATTATTAATAGATGGAGAGATAGATCCCTTGTTGACGGTTGCATTTTTTATGAAAGTCTAGAAGAAGTTTGAAGAAAGTCCTGGAGATGAGAGATCCAAAGAACTCGAAGTGGAAACAAGACCTATTGAAATCAATGAGATGCATTTTTGGAGGGAGCTGATTTCTCTCTCTCTCTCTCTCTCTCTCACACACACACACACACACACACACATACTGGCGCACAATAAAAGGCATATTATTGCATACAGGCAAATAGGATAGGCAAAGAATATGTAGAACCCAAACCTTTCTGGGGCTTCCCCCCCCCCCCCCTTTTTTTTTTTTTTTAGCCTTACACCTTGGCTACTCTGAAGACAGAGGCATCGGTTTACATAAATCCAGCAGGAGAATGATAGCCTCTGCTGGCAGTGTTGGGGAAAATGTAGCTGCATCCTTAAGCATTTAACTCTTCAGGGCACACGAGGAGAACCTTATCAAAACCCAGGCACTCGTTTTAAAGGAGACATCAGCACAGATAACCCCTGGAAGAGTAACCGAGCAGCTTCCGAATGGGTCAAGGCATTTATTTGGCTTCAAATGTTCCCTTCAGTTATTCCCTTTTCGCCTCTTTCCCCTCATCTCTTCCTCTCATAAGAATTACACAGTTTCTCTTATTCAACCACCATATCCATGTAGTTTAAGCAGGGCAAATTCAGTAGGGTTGAGTGGTCATGGCCAGTCTTATAGGTTTGGGGACCATGCTTAATAAATATGTTATTTTGGTCTCAAAAGGAGGACAACCAAGAATGGAGCAGAATAGGGGGGGGGGGGGGATTGTATAAAATGTCCATAGATGGTGTGAATTTTTGGAAGGAAAATACAGTAGTAAAGAAAGAATTGCAGGATTGGTTGGTTTCTGGGTTGTTGTTTTTTAAAAGTTTTCTTTTGCCTGGTAACATTCTTCCAAAAAGAATTTGAGAAGATGTCAATTGGGTGTTAAAACGGGGTGTTTGGGAGAAGAGGGGTGGGCGGGTGGGAGACACAGAATGTACTATAGTTTTTTATGTTGCGGAAAGGAATTTCCCATTAGAAGGTTAAGTTCAATTGTATTTTCTTGCAACAAACCTGAAGAAGTTTTCTTAATCTCTCTCTCTTTTTAAAATGTGATGTTTAAATAACTTGATGTGGGATCTTCTATAGGCTGGCAGGGTTTGAAGTTTTTTTCGGTGGGCGGTGTTGTTTTTAAGAAAAAGACGGAAAGAATGTTTTTGGAAGCAGAGAAAGAAGTAAAATAAAGAAAGTCGGGTTGAAAAGTTGAGGGCGTGAGGGTAGACTCTTCTTGGAAAGAAGGGTTCATAGACTTTGCAGCAGATCTTGGGAACCCTGAAAGTAACATGGGACAAAGCTTTGTTGGGAAGATGCCCCCAAGCCCTCCCCCCCTCTCTTTCTCTCTCTCTGTCCCTCTCTCTCTCCCCTTCTTGCAATAGCTGCTGTTCTTTCAACACAGTCATTTGCATAAGATGTCGGGCCCATTTAATACACTAGACAGTGACCTTGAACTGGCTCAAGCGCCATCTCAGCTCGGATCCCACTTTCTCTATGGGCGCCCCCTTTTCCCAAGAAGTCCTCCCCAACAGAGAAATCCGTGAATTTTGCAGGAGGGGAAAAAAGAGAAATCCAGATTCCTTTAAATCCCAGACAGGCTTTTCCCCCCCGTCTGCGTGGTGAAACCGCTTCTTTCTTCTTTGCTCTGCAGTTTCCCTTAGGGATAGGTATTTTTGAGGCCTGTTAGTTCCCCCCACATACACACACCAAAGCCCCATAGCTGTTGTTGATGGCTTTTTGTAGGACACAAAGTGGGATGGGGAAACAGAGAAACCCGGTGTCTACCTACAAACGCCTTAGCATGCCAAATCAGCACTGATTTTGGCCAGAAAAAAGAGCCCGAGACACACGTTTCATTTTTATCTTTTCTTTTTTCTTTTTTAAAAAAATATGTATTCCTTTGCCACCTTTAAATTAATAATATCAATTATTCATGAGCGAGGCTTAGCCTAGTCTTTTGAATGTTTTATTTTAAAGACTGCAGTAAAGTAATTACATTCTCTTGCAATAGTAAGCAGGATGGAATTGTGTGTAGGTTTTTTTTTCTCTCTCTCCTAAAGACTTAATAACATCCAGAGAGTGTTTGGGTTTTGTTTTTGCTTTTTAATTTTTAATTTTTAGAGAAATGGGAGGCCTTTTTGACAATAGAGCCATAAAATCTTTAATAGGCACAGTGAAAGATTTCTGTCGTCCCTCTCCTTTTTTTCATTTTTCTTTGTGGGATCTGCGACATCATTATTCCAGAGTGAGAGGTTGGGAAAGGCGACAGAAGAAGAAGAAGCAAGAGCGATGATTATGACGTTTAACTGGTCAGAAATATACTGATGTTCCATATTGTTATATAGCCGGACGTTTCTCCCTCATGATACGGACAGGAAAATTACATTGGTTTAAGCATTTTAAATCCCATTTAAATCCCATCAGGGAGGATGAAAAGGTCCAATTGAGGAAGTGTAGGATCGCAAACATAGTTGCCAGCCCTATAGAATATTCTATATATTATCCTCGCACCCTTTAATCTGAAAGTGTTTCCAGACTTACTGGATGCAGTCCTTGACTGGGGTTCAGGGTGTTTGGGGGGATTTCTTTAAGGAAGGGGGAGGATGAGAGGGACTAGGATCTCCTCTTGTAGCGATGTGATGGTCTTGGATGGGAAGCCGGGGATGTCTACAATTATTATTTATCTCTGCCCTCCGTCCTGAACTGTTGTTATTGGAGAGCCTGCGGAACGAGGAATAAATGTCTCCGGGAGACATATGGGAAGCTGAAGTTACTCTTCCAGTAATGATAAGAGAACAAAGCCACGCAGCCTCTAAAGCCACAAAGACGGAGAGAGAGAGAGAGAGAGAGAATGTAAGAGAGATCAAAACAAAGAACTGTTTTTAAAAATAAATAAATAAATCCAAAAGCTTGCGCAGCCTAGATCGCAAACTAACGAGGCTATAAAATGGTTTATTCCGCGGTAGCAACGCCTTAACAGAGATATAAAAACACCTCCATTTAAACCGTGAATTATAAGGAACTGCTTGGCTGCGCCTGAAAAGGTTAAAAAATATGGACCAGCCTTCCGTAATGTCGGGTTAACCGTGCTTGGCCGCTGGACACAGGGCTCTCGCTTTAAGGTATGTGCCGTCCGAAAGGAAAGGAAGGCGACTTGCACATAGGTGTCTGAGGGGCACGTGGAAAGGAGATGTGGGATATCTGCAAGCTGCCCCTTTAATAAAAAGAGGAAATAAATGCGTTTATTTTATTAACACGTGATTTTTCCGCCCTTCCTACATAGCTGGGGCACTAAAGTATCCAGCGCCTCCGGAGAAGGGGAGCAGTCCTTAATGTAAAGGAAGCCCAGGATAATATAGTCGGAGAAATTCAGAAAATCTTGCAATTTTTGCTCCTTAAACTGGGATTTTCCCCCCTAAAAAGGGCAGATCGCTTTTGATCTCTTCCTTTCGTTTGGTTTATCTGATGTTGGGGTGTCGGGGTGGTGGGTGTGATGTAGACATCTTGGCCGAGTTCTCCCGCCAATCGGTTTCGACCTCTACATGAATATTTACGGTAATTTTGCCGGCAGTCTTAGAAGTTGGTGGCGAAGAAAATTCCTCTTTGGAAAGAGGAGGGCATGGAGGGAAATGAGTCGAGGGTGGATATATATATAATCCCCACCAGATAACCTCGCTCTCCTTTGTTCTCTAAAGCGCCAGTCCTAAACCCGATTTGTCTTTTGGGGTCCGTTTTGGCGAACCTCGGATTCCGAGAGAGGATCTGTTTTCTGGGAAGAACGCCCTCCGCAGTTGTCTTTGAGGGAGGACCACGTCCTTCGGGAGAGTCAACCTCTTTTTCTTCCCTAGATCTTTCACTAGATTATATATATATATAAATTTTGATCCATATAACTTTGAATCGGTGCTAAGGGAGGGTCCGATCCCGCCTCCTGGTAGTTATGACAGGTGAGACAACGGGAGGAAGTGAGGGGAGGTAGAAATGTTCCCGATCCCTTTGTTTCATAGATCCAGAAGGAGAACCACTCATTAAAAAGCCAAGGGGAACATACAAAGGCTGGATTTGAATTTCCCCATATATGTATTTTTAAAGCTTGGATCCAACCCTGTTTAAGCAACCGTTTATTTTTTTTATTTGTTTCAAAAATAAACCGTGTGTGGAGCTGGGGGGGGGTCATCCCTCCCCAGTCCAGCCTAGCACTCTGAAAGGTGGAAGGGCTGAAGCGCTTTTAAAACTCTTCCGTCCCTCTCCTCTGTAAATATGAGCCTGTTGCGGTTAGACTCATTCGTCTCCTTAAAGAGCCTGTAAACTTTATATGACACAATATCTAATAGTAATTTATTGGGAGATATTGTAAATTTCGGACTGGTTTTTAGTTAATAAAGGGAGCTAATTAATGAGGAAATAGCTTAATTTTGCCAGCTGTTGAAGGGACCCGGAACGCAGCTGAGGAGAGGGGTGTCATTTTTTAAAAAAAGAATATAGATATATATAGATAGATGCACACACACACACATACACACATAATATACACACACACAGCCACGCATACGTGCCTATATCTTTTACAATACTGTGGGTTTCTCAGGCCAGTCCTTAAAGCCCATTATTTTATTTTATAAAATGTTTTATGATTTTTTAAAAAAAAGCTTATTAAAAAAACCCGAAAGGCAGAACTTAATGTTTTGTTTTGTCTCAAATTGCAAAAAGGTGGGTGTCACCCTTTTTTCTCCTCCAACGCAAGTTGGCGCTCACGTGACCCCTCCGGACCAATCGGGCGGACCTTTAGGTTTAACTATGTTTAATGTCAGATAGCAATAAACTAGAAGCTCTTGGTCAGGCCCGCGGAAATGGGCGAACATAATCTCCTTAATCCTGGGTTTGTGGGACCGCTGGTGAACATCCACACGGGAGACACCTTCTATTTCCCCAATTTCCGAGCCTCCGGAGGACAGCTGCCCGGCTTGCCTTCTCTCTCCTACCCACGAAGGGACAATGTCTGCTCTTTGCCCTGGGCGTCCTCCGAGCCCTGCAACGGATACCCCCAGCCCTACCTCAGCAGCCCCGTGTCCCTTAACCCGTCCTCCTTCAGCCGAGCCTGCGACCTAGCTAGAGTGGAGGAGAGCAAGTGCTACTATAGGGAGGCTTGCTCCGAGAACGGCCCCCTCAAGCGGGAAGAGAGAGGGGTCGCTAGGGACAATGCCTTGCTGCCCCTCGAGTCCGGCATCCCCAACGGAATGGGAGGCACTTTCGGCAAATTTGACTACCCGGCGGCTCCCGAGGCGGTCTCCCACCACGACCCCCCTTCCTGCCAGTCCTTGGAGTCTGACTCCAGCTCCTCTTTACTCAATGAAGGGAATAAGGGAGCCACCAGCGAGCCCTCCACCATGGTCTCCCCTCTCAACCAAGGAAGCAGCCTGGCCGCCGGGGGTAAGAACGTCCGACCAGAGGGACAGTCCTATCAGTTATGCTATATGGACGTAGATTGATATTCTCTCTCTCACTCTCTTCTCTCGATAGATAAAGAAAACCCGAATGTATGCAATGTCTTCCCTTCCATTTTCTTTCCCCCTTCTCCTTCTCTCCAGTCCTCCTCCTCCACTTCTCCTTCTTCTTCTCCTCTTCTTCTCCACTTTTTTGCCTCCTTCTCCTTCTCTTTCTTCTTCTCCTCCTCCTCCACCTCCACCTTTTCTCCTCTTCTCTTCTTCTCATCCACTTCTCCTTCTCTTCTCCTCTTCTTCTCCATTTTCCTCCTCCTCCTCCTCCTCCTCTTCCTTCTTCACCTTCTCCTTTTCTCCTCTTCTTCTCCACTTTTCTTTCTTCTCCTCCTCCTCCTCCTTCACTTTCACCTTTTCTCTTTCTCTTCTTCTTCTCCACTTTTCCTTCTCCTTCTCTTTCATCTTCTCTTCCTCCTCCACTACTTCTTCTTCCTCCTCCTCCTCTCTCTCTCTTTTTCTCTAGGGCGCTCGCTGGAAAAGTCTCTTCATGCCTCTCGCTGTTATAAATTCCATGAAATTAGCAGCTGGGCTGGAAGGCACGTCTATTTGTGCCGAGGCCACTAGGGGTAGCACTCAAATGCCTCGCACTTTATTAGGTGGTGCTTCTTTTAAAAGAAAAGCCTATAAACATGTAAATATCCCATAAAAAAGAGATCGCGATGGGCCAGGCAAGAAGACCCAGTTCCATGCCTGCCTCTCGCTCGCTCGCTCGCTCGCTCGCTTTTCCTCTCCTCCACCCCACCCTACCCCACGCCACCCACGCCGTCCCCAGTCTCTTCACCCAGCATGCCACCTCTGGGATGGGTTGGCCATTGGGTGCCTGATGGGTTTTGCAACAGAAATGGAATTGGAAGGGTTCTTCTCGAATGGCTGTTGTTTTAAAATAATAGCCCCAATGTTAATCTTGGCGGGGATGTGGCTGGAAGGAGTCTGGTTGATTTAGGGCTGAGAGGGGACTCAGCTGATAGGATTTAGAAGGGGATCTTTTCAAGAGGTACTATTTCGCACGGGTATCTCAGATGAAAACCGAGAGGGAAATGTCTTTCGGGACGAGAACTCCCAGCCCTTGTGAAACCTGGCTTTCAGAGCCCCATATCTTTCCTTCCCACCAATCCAACCTTCCCATATACAAAACCGAGAAGGTGCTACAAATACATAGAAAGATCTCCCCTCGATAATGAAACTCCTCCTGAATGAAAGGAGCCCTTCTCACAGGCTTCCCGCTAAGTGTCTGCTTCACTAGTGATGAGCAACATTTCCAGAAAGCAGGACCAGTTGGTTCCCGTCCCCTTTGAGGCGCCTCTGGGTTGGCATGCCCCCCTGCCTGTCTGCCTGCCTGCCTTCTTTTCCTCTGCAAAATCTTGCTGTTAAGGCTCTAGGATGGAGACTCCCGCCCAATCTCCCACATTTCAGGGATTCGTCTCCCACTTCTGAATCACCCCATCCCCATAGGGTTGACCTAACCAGTGCCTTATCTGCAGAAATTACTTTGAACTTGATTCCAGAGAATGGGGGGTCCTGAAACTTTTGAGTTACAGTATTCGGATCTGAACAACCGACCTAAAGTCTGCTGTGTCCTGGCCTTTCTTTTCCTTTCTTTAACATTAAAAATCACCCTCCTTTCCAAAAAGCCCAACAGCAAAGTGTGTGGGTGCATGTGAACCACTAAAACTGCACAAGAAACAATGCTAGTAAGCCTTTACTTCTAACTTGTCTTCAGTTTGAGAACCTACAGTGTAGGGTTTAGACGCCATGCATGACAGAGGACCTTTAGATCTTTGGATCTAAAACGCAGATGTCTTCAAGCTCTCTGTTTTCCTTTCCTTTTTTCCTTCTGCCTTCCTTTCTTTCCTTTCCTTCTTCTTTCCTTTATTCCCTTTTCCTCCCTTTCTGTTTCCTTCTTTTATTCCTTTTTTCTCTAAAGGCTAAAATATTCCCCTCATTGTGTAGAGAGACCTGGCGTCTCATGTTTGGAAAGAACTTGGAAGTGTAAGTTGGGTGAAAGGCAGGAATGGGTTGGAACATTGTCCTCTCTCCCATTCTTTCTCCCACTCTCTGGCTCTGGCTCCCTCTCTTCCCACGTGTTAAATCTCCTTTCCATCACGCTGTTCTTAGGTGCTCCCTGGTATCCGATGCACACAAGGTCCCGGAAAAAACGAAAGCCCTATTCTAAGCTGCAGCTCGCGGAGCTGGAAGGGGAATTCATGGTCAATGAATTCATTACTCGCCAAAGAAGGAGGGAGCTTTCAGATCGGTTAAACCTGAGTGACCAGCAGGTGAAGATCTGGTTCCAGAACCGGCGTATGAAAAAGAAAAGACTCCTCCTGAGAGAGCAAGCCCTTTCTTTCTTTTAAACACCAGACATGTCCGTATGGGGATAGCCACAGAGACTCTGTAGCCTTCATCCCAGCTGATGGTCACGGGACTCTTACCTGTCTGGTTTCGAATATTATTATTTTTTTCCTTTTTAAAAAAAGAAAATCGGTATCCTTTTCAAAAGCCCAACAGCAGGCATGTTTATGTGTGTGTGTGAGTGTGTGGAGAGAGCGAGAGAATGAGAAAGTAAGTCCCTTCCACTCCTGGACTGGTTGAGGAGAGCCCAAAATGTGAATGTGAACCCACACCAGCCAGCCAGCCACCACCTTGGGTCTCTATGATGAGCAAGGCTTTGTCCGCCAAGGTGGAGCAGAGTCTTTATGGAACCCGACCAACATGTCCCAAATCTCTCCCACTCCTTCGCTCTCAAGCATTCACAGGTACGGTTTCCACTTTGAGCAACAGGGTTCCCTTGTTTGACTTTCAGCCGAGTCTTCTCCTTGGCTTTAGTAATGGGCAGGTGGCCCGGTCGGCCAGCAAAGTCCTTCTCGCGTAGTCTATGAGTGGGGTTTATTTGTTTTTTAGTGGATTGGGATTTTTTATTCTCTGGCGCCCGTCTTAAATCAGATGGAACCATTCTTAAGGAGAAAGGCCCAGCCTCTGTTTTATTGTTCGCCAGAGATTATTTTCAAGATTAGTCTGAAGACGACCTGCGCTCAGCACTCTTGAAACAGAGGTTAGAGGCCATCTCTGACCATGAGTGTTCAGGGTGTGGGGTGTGGAGGCGGGTGAATGCCTTCCTCTGGTTGTCCCCGAAGTGAGGGTTTGCTGGGATCTTGGTTGTCTCCTCTCTTGTTTGACCTAAATTGAGCTGGGCTAGGGTGGTTGCACCGACTGACATGTTCCTCCAGTGTTGTTGATGTTCATGCACATGCGGGCACACAGAGGTAGACTTCTTTGGCAAGAAAGCCCCCTGGCATCAGTGGGGTGGCTTTCGAGTAAACGTGCACAGGCTTGGCCAGCCAGACGTCAACACCGCTAGGAGCCAAACAAACAGATCCGTTTGGCTCGTTCGCAGTCTTACCCTTGTGATGAGTCTTTAAAGACTTTGCCTCCCTAGCCCTGGTCGATTAGGCTGGCTGTGGGTCTCTGTGCCCCTCTCCTTTCCCCTCTACCACTCAACCAACTGGGGAGCGCTTAATAATAATTGCAGTTTGTGTTTTGATCCTGACTTCGCTGAAGGAGTCTTTGTGGTGCTTATTATACAATTGTGTTTCTGGATGATTCTGGATGGTGGTGATGAGGGACGGAGGGGTGCCCCCTTTTATACATTAATTGTATGGTAGTCCCTATGTGGCAGCCTCTCGGAACTAATTAAAGCTATTGATAGCACCCCTCCTTCTGTGAGAGAGCTCTTGTAACTTTAATGGTTGCCGTTTTGGAAATGAAGGTGCAAGGATGCTCCCGTTCCTTTTAATGTTTTTCACATTTAGTTAAATATTGAATTAAAGAGAATTAAAAACAACTACAAGGGACTTTGGTCTTCCAGAACCAAAAGATGCTCTTGTCTGCGTGTATTTCTGTGTGTGTGTGTGTGTGTGTGTGTGTGTGTTCGCCCGCTTGGGTGTCTGTACACACCTACACAGTCTCTCACACACTTTATTTTCAGTCCTGATTTTTCATAGCCCATAGCTGCCCACGGTGAACATGGGGAGGGTCACCTTATGTCCCCCATTTTTGTTCTCGTTCTCGTTGCCGCTCCTCCCCCCTCCCCCTCTCTTTAACACACACACACAGGCATACACTTGTGCGCTCAAGCTACACTTTGCTTTTGAGGATATACGGTAATTTCCCACTGAAAGCTTCCATTCTTCCATCGACAGCCCCACTGCCTCCGTTGCGATTTTCCTTCCAGAGTAGACCGAGGTTGCCTTACAGATCCCCTGCCTTGTACACCTTCCCCCTCCCCAAAGAAAATAACAATTAGGTTTTCTGATGGCTGTCACACTGAAGCATCCCAAATTCTTTCGTGAGCCCATTCGCTATGGGGAGGTTGGAGTGCGGGCGGGGGGGGGGGGAGGGAGAGAAAGCTGGCGATGGTGGCAAATGTAAAGGTAAAAAGGCCGGCATCTCCCTCCTTCCTCTTTGCCTCCTTCCAAAAATCCGGACTTTGCTGAGGAATGAGTGCATCAGAAGGGGTCCCAAACCCTTTCCTCGTTCAGTTCCCCTGATTTTATAATTGCATACTTTATTATTATTGTCATTAATTTTAAGGAGGGGATATCAGAGCCGAGTGAGGGAAGGGGGTCGAGTTCTGTCGCTGTCAGCTTTGTTCAGTTCGTTTTTATATTAGAAGGGATTAATTTTATGACAAAAGGAGTATTTTCCGGCCAAGGCGCAAGGGTCCCCACGTGCTTTCTGGTCCCGGTGTTCACGGTCATGACCGGTAGCAACAATGCCTTGCCTTTATGAGCTGCAAAGGATGCGGTTAGTCCTTAAAATGCCTCCAGTCCCCGCTCCCTCCTCCCCTCTTTCCCAGCCTCCTCTTCTCCAGCTGCCTTTTCTTTCCCATGTCTGGGTCAACATTCCTACTTGTTCCGTCCATATTCTTAGGGTGGGTGAGTGGGTTTAGTTAGAGACCCTTCTGTAAGTCCTCCTGGAAAGCAAGGGTTGCACTCCACTTTCCTCCCCCCCCCCCCCCCCCCCCCCGTTGCGCAAAAAATAGGGGCCTCATCCTACACACATAACTATGAAGGAATGGATAGCTAGAGACCTAGAGATGTTGCCTAGCTATCTATTCGTTTCCAGTTATGGGCAAGGGACGGGGTAAGTGGGTGGTTGTGGGTGGCGTAGAGGAGAACGGAGGAACCCTACCCTAAATCTAGAGGAATACTACCTATTCTTACAAAAAGATACCTTGAGAAGCTCAGCCCATAGCCTTCTAAACCCGGCTTGCCTTCCCCCATGATTGCTTTCCTTGGAGCAGCCCTGGAAGTCGCCTGAGTCTTGGTGTCGCCTTCCATTGGGACCCAGCTTTTAGGCTTGAAGTGTGTGTGTGTGTGTGTGTGTGTGTGCATTTCAAGAAGAAGCCTTTTCGGACGTCCTTGAGCCACTGAAGTTATAATGTGATATATTACATAAATATATAGATCTGTATATATATATATATATAAAAGGAAATCTGAAGGTTTGTGGCGAGAGAAAGAGTGGGGTGAGATTGTTGATGGGAAACCTTCCAAGCACTAAATTTCTCAAAATTGTACTCGATTGATTAATTGAATGATTTAATTAAAGAAAAAAGACCGAAAGGGGAAAGGAGGAGTGCTTCAACTTTCCTTCACTTTGCCAATTTGGGTTCTTGTTCCTCTTTCCCGTATTGGAAGGCTGCCTTTGGAAAAACGCACTCGAGTCGGGTTTGTGAACCGGGGTTTAAGCGTTTATGGGGCAATGTCACAATGCGGGGTTGGATTTGAACCCTGTCATCCGGGAGGGGGCTGAAGAAAGAGATGGAGAAAGCGAGAGAGGAGGAGGAGGAAGGGAAGGTAAAGGAGGAGAGACTGTCTTGTTCGTAGTAGACGTCTCCAGTGAAGAAAAGCGACTACTGCGCTTGGATAACACGGTACACAAACGCACCAGCAAGAATCTCATTCTCGGCCATTGTCTCCATGGTTCACAAACTGTCTACTACACGAGAGGATTCTGGGTTTCCACTTCTGAAAAGGAGGAGGGGACAAAAGCGATAATTATTGTTGTGTTGCTGGGTTTTTAAAAAAAAACAAAAGAGAAAATATGAAGAAGTTGAAATATATGCAATATTCTCTTTCCGATTGCATTCAAGTATTATTCCATGTGAAATTCTGTTCGTCTTGTGTTAGTCTCTCCCCGGTGTGGTCCGTGGCTCGGTTCCTTGCTTGTTATTCTCTAGGTCTAGTTTCCCTGCTGTTGTTAAATATGCCTCGATCGCAATATAGTCCATATGTATTGTTCTTCTTTACCTCAAGCTATTCTATGTAGAGCCTATGCAAATGTCTGTCATAGCACGTTTCCCTAGCTTTATAGAGTCATGTAAAAAGTTGTTTCACAATAATAATGATGATGACGATGACGATGATATTAATGATAATGCTGACGACGATAATAAATTGAATGTATTATTATGTGATTTCTGATAATAAATAAAATGGCTCCAACCTCCAGTTGCTGATTTACTATCAAATGAAGGTGATCTAGCAACCAAAATAAAAAGAAAGAAACAAAGTGAAAGCGAATGAAACCTTTGGAGATATACAGGTCATATTTCTTTTTAAAATTAATAATACTAATAAATGGATTTATAAATGCATCAGAAATAGGGAGGTTGCCTCAGAGCCTGATGAAACCCACAAAAATAATAATAAAAAGAATCGGGATAAGAAATTAAATTAACTTCAGAGACTATTACTTTAATTAGAATTTCGTTTGGTGGGTAGGCTGGTTGGAGGAGAAACATTTCGATGGATTTGTCTGTAAAAGGAATAATTGGTTAAATTCTGTTTTCTCGGACAGAGAAATAGTATCATTACCTAGAAAACATTATGTTGCTCTTCAGGAAGCCTGAAGTCAAATCTCCCCCAAAAAAATGTGTGGGGAAAGAATGAAAGAGTAGGGATTTACTTTTAATGCGATGTATGTTTTTAACTGAAGAGGGTATGTTATTTACATTCAGATATTAAAGATACTGATTATGATGAAGAGGGTTGGATTTAATCACAGACTCCTGTATTTAATTCTTTAATATTCTATTACCCCTCCTGGGTATCCACCCAGGAAATGGTAAATTTAAACAAAATAGAAAGAGTATATTCATGGCGTTATGCATTTCCCGGATCGAGGATCGAGGATAGTGGCGGCTGAAGCACGGCATTCTCTGTCTATATACCTTTTCCCTTTCTCTTTGTCTTCCTATCCCTCCATTCCAAGAACCTTTTAAAGGATCGATAACTGGAGCAAGGGAAGTGGGGGAAACCAGCTCCTGGGGCAAAAAAGTAATTCCCCAAACCCATAGGTTCGGTTCTTCCTCGGTTCGGCTGGTGATAGCTGAGACCCGACCTTGAATAATTTTTGTGTCCAAAGCTTAGCTTTCTTCCAGCCACTTATTCTTGAATGAAGGGGGCTTGGATTCATAAAATATAAATACAACAGGAAGGAAAGACCTACAGCTACGACAATGGTGGTGGGTTCCTTTTATTTCCACCCCCCTCTCCTTCTCCCCCCTCGCGACGCCCCCTTCTGAACAGACCTCATATCGACGCCTGGAAAACCCAAACCAAGTGGCTTGGCTCTGGGGACTTCACATTTCAACAGCACTGAGAGCACATTTGGACCTAAAAGGAGAAACTGCATAGCCCCAGACGGATTCTTCCTTAAAACATTTGCCTCCTTTCAATATTTATGTACCAAAGATTTTCTTTAAACAATGCAGAGGGTCCTTCAGGCTTTTCTGCCTCTTCCTCTTCTTTAATAGCCAGGGAGAGCATTAGCTGAATTCAGCCCTGACAATTTGTAATAATAATAACAACAACAACAACAACAACTCCTAATAAATAACATCATCCGTTTTGGAAACCCAGGGGTGGAGAGGAATCTCCTGTGCATGAGAGTGTACAGTATATGAATTTAAGGGCAAATTTTGCAGGAGTTGATGTAGAAATTACAGGATTGGGACAGAAGCTGAAAATGTAAATGTAGGTGTCCTCATTTTCTTCCTCTTGGAGTGGGAGAGGTCTTAGGGAGGATTAAGCATCTACCGCTGGACATCCAGAACTTAACCTAGTTCAGATCATTTTGTTTTGGGGAGACAAGGCCACTAATATCAAGGAAAGGTGCTTCCACAGCTCAGCCCTCAACCCAGGAGATGGAGGTAAGTTTCACTGAAATCTATAGGACGTTGTTTTTGTGGACAATTAGGTCCTGCATTTGTTCAGGGGAAATGCCACGAATCCACAACTTATACTGTGGAAGAATTGGGACTAAATAGTGTTAAATGGTAATATTGGTGGTTTGAGTCAGTCTCCACAAAATCCACATTGGTGGCTTCATCATTTTCCCCACAAAGCCTGAGTCCATCCTGTGAGTTCTTCTTTTTCAAATGTCCTTTCTCTTTCTTCCCTCCTCTTTTATTCAACAATACTTAGAAACACGTTTTGCTGGAGGTTTCCCCTTGGTACAAACGTACCCCAAGTTTTAGACATGCTACTATAATTCAGATTCAGCCTGTCTCACCTTGCAATACAGAGGTAAACCTGATCCTATAGGACTGTTGTAGGGATTGCTCAATTCAGTGTATGTGGAGCTCTCTAAACTCGCTTAGAACTATGTATTATTATTAGTAGTATTAGTATTAGTATTTGCAGTTTGATGCACATTTGCATGGGAGTAGTTCCCATTCAACCCATTGGGTGCCTTTGGACAAGTCACACTCTCAGCTTCAGAGGATCACAATTACAACCCTCTCTGAAGAAACTTGCCATGAAAACCTATGATAGGTTCACCTTTCAGCTGCCATAAGTCAAAAATGGCTTGGAGACACACAACAACTACATCTTCATGCAGTTCAGTGAGCTCAACTCAGGCTTGCATCCTTCCGAACAGGTCGCTAAAAGGAGTACCCAGATTGTTGGGGGCAAATTAGCTTACAGTTGTAAACTGCCTAGACACTGCTTAGGCGGTAAGAAGCGAAAACTCTGGAGTCCACCACTACCAATTATTTGTTAATTGACACTGTGTTGGAGATCTTTATTTACTCATGTTTCTAGTACAGTGGGATATAGCATGGCTAAGCCCTGCTGTAATTATGACTAAATCTAGAACCAACCAGTTGTTTTGAGACTGGGATAACCCCTCTCTGTAATCTCTATTTACCAGTCCCCCCCCCCCCATGCAATCTTTCAGACAAATCACCAAACTCCATTGGTGACTTGTCTTGGGTGGGACTTCGCCCCCAAATTCATGAGTTGCATTTGAAAAAACCCCAACCCATTTATATTAGGGAAGTATCCACCCAAATATATTTTTCTCCTGTCTTACCAGCAGCATGGGGCAATGGTTAGTGGCCATAAAGAAGGCCGCTTAAGATCTCCACAGAAGTGAGAAGACTGCTGGCCCATGGCCAACGAGGCTGGGCTGTATATAGTGGCATAAATTGTGTAGAAAATTGTGGGTCAGTTCACCTTGAAGAGGGAATGCTTGGTTCCAAAGATGCTTAAACACTCGCCCAAACAGATAAAACATATTTATTACCAGTGAGAGGCTGGACAAATTGTTGCAGGCAATAAAAGTGCACATTGTTCCTGAGCTTGCTTCCTCCATGCACATGTGTGTGTGTGCTTGTACATATATACATATATATGGTTGCATTTCATAGCTATGGTTTTAACATGAATTCATTAAGAAGCTCGAAGTATGTCCCCCCTACACACACACCACCACCTCTCAAATTGCAAAGAATAATTTTGCATTGGAAGAAAGCAAGAAAAATACAACTGTTAGGTAATACTTCAGAGGGGTAAATTATTCCACAGTAACAAGAAATGTGCAAAAATGTGTTTAATTTATCCCCTCCAAAAAATTCAAACTAATTGACAGGTTAGCATTTTTAGTATACCTTGCGCACACCAGAAACATGGCAGGCGAAGTTTATATACAGTATTATCTGGGGAAATTCGCAGGAAGCAGAAATGTGATCTTGAGGTCTGAACAAAAGCCTTGCTGTTCCGTGATGAAAATACTGCAAGACCCATTTGCACAGGGCAGAGTTTGAGCAACCCCCTCACTCTCAAAAGAACCCCTTGCCTTCGATTTTCCAGGAGTCACAAATCTCAGGTATGCCCTCAGCATCACAACACTGGGCAGAGAATATTCATGTGTCATTCAAAAAGACTTTCTTTCTTCCTTACCTATTTTATACCCCAAACCCCTTAAGAGGATGGTTCGGGGAGCGGGGGGGGGGGAGGAATTTATATCCAGTCAAACCACACAAAAAATAACGCTACCCATTCCATTAGGTAGTCCTCAGAGGACTCGACCCATTAGAATCAACATTAAAGTTGGTAAACCAACAAGTAAGTTCCATGGATCCAATGGGTCTACTTTAGCTGAGCATAGCCATTAGATGTGGCTCCTATGCAAGGCAGTGAAGACCTATGCAAGGCAATGGAGGAAAATAATTTATTTTAATTATTTTTTTAAGTTTATCCTCCTATATATGAGAAAATGTGTGATATACTACAAGTTGACTTGCCTCCCCTCAAGCCATAGCTCTTCCCCTTCCCCAGGCTCTACCTTTCTGTCCCCTTATCCAGCTTACATAGGAGTAAGGTCAGCATCTGAGACGAATTCCGCGGATCCGCTTCCTGCGAATTCATAAGGGAAGCGGATAAGAAGATGATGGAAACCCTGTGTCTGGTACTTCCTTCGTGACAAATGGTCCCCCGCAGCTTGGGAGGTCGGGGCGCCTTGCTCTTGGACTTCGCAGAGGGGAACCCACGGCTGAGCTTGCCTCGCCTTGGCTTTCATCCTGTCAAGGTCTGTAAGCCTAAACAGAAGGGGGGAAAGTACAGAAAGAGAAAAATTACAAGAATCCCCAGGCTTTTCTTCCTTGAGCATTTTGGAAACCCTTACAAGGCTGGCGGGGATGGAGAAAATAACTAAATAAATAGTCAAGCAAGCAAGCCAGCAAACAACTGTAAGTGTGAAAAGGCATTACAAACTGGGGGGGGGGGGGAGAATAATCCATTATTTCGGGATCATTAGCTCGAGCATGCGTAGCTAAGCACTGTCGGTTACAGACAAAGTTAGCCTTTTTGAAGAAGAAGAAGAAAGGGACAGGGATGCCAAGTACCTAAGGGCTACCCACCTCAAGGGAGAAATATCAGTATGTCTAGGGAGACGGATGAGGATGGCGACAACAAAGATCCCCAAGGTTGTATTGAAAAATAAAATTAAAATTAAAACAACAACACTAAAAGCAACGTGAATGTGTGCAAATGTTTGAGCAGTATTATTAAAGCACTGTGGAAAACTAGGTATAAGTAATATACCGGTAGAAGTGTTAGTAACAGTGAAGAACAAACCTCATCACAAAATATTGGAGGAAAGCGATGAATGTCACATAGGTCCTTGCATCTAGTCTATTGCAGTCAATGGGACTAAACAGTGTTCAACTGGACTTCGAGTGTACATGGTTCTGATCGTGGATGGGGAGTTCAACACTACTATGCCTGATTTATTGCAACAGAAGTAAGGGGGAAAACAAATTCTTTCATTTCCCCATTGAAACTGGGAGGTGTGTTGAGTTTTGCCTTAATTATTAATCTCAATGCAGTCTAGGGGGTGCATCTACAAAGTAGAAATAACGCAGTTTGACACCACTTTAAGTGCTGCATCTCCATCCTATGGGACCCTGGAATTTGTACTTTTACAAGGTCTTTAGCCAAAAGAGTGGTGGCGCCTTCCAAAACCACAGCTCCCAGGATTCTGTAGGATGGAGCCAGGGCAGTTCAAGTGGTGTCAAACTGAAATGTTTCTACAGTGTAGTTGCACCCTAGATCGAAGTGGTGGTCCTTGGACCCTTGCTGGTCCCTGGCCAGTTTCCAAGGGGGAAGGGGGGTTGTAGTTGATGGCGATAAAAATGGTGCTGGTCCCTAATACATCCCGCATTTCATTTGAAGCTATAGAACTTCTCACTCTTTTGCCTTCCGACATTAAGGAAGCCCATCATCAGCCCAGAAAGCACATCCCAAAGCCATCCTTTGGCAAGTGACCTGCTTGCACCCAGATCTGAGGAGGAGAATTAAACCATAGGCAAATGCCAGGAGGGCTGGTGGGGGACCCAGACACCCTCCCTCTCCACCAAATCCTCTAGAGCCTGTGTCTACTCTGAAGCAAGGGGCATTAGGTTCAAAGGGGGCAAGCGAACAGAGGACTAAACAGAGACTCGGACTCTGGGGAAATGTGAACTGGCTGGCGATCTGAACCCAGTCGCACCTTTGGCATCTTTCAAGTTGTTTTGTGTGGTTGAGCCGAACTTCTCAAAGCATGGTGTGGGTTTTATTTAAAAAATCAAAACCAAAAACCAAACTGTTCCTCATGCCGTCATCCTCACCCTATCTGAAGGAGCCCTGTATTTAATCCTCAAGTGTAAATCCGCTTTGCAAAACACACAGCTAAGCCTAGCAGGAGAGAACTGCCGTTGATCTCACTCTGTTCCAGACCAGACGAGGCTCTTTTAAGTAACATGTGCCATTACCATCAATATGCCAGCGCACCTTTTACTGAGTATTTTCTCCCCCTTTTATAAGGATGGGTTCATAAATACACAATAAAGACAGAGTGGGAATAATTAGCAATGTTTACCAACATATGCCACCCACACCACCTTTGAATCCGTCTTTTATACTCCGGGATTGGGAAATGAAATAGAATACGAGTAATTAGTTTTAAAGCAAAGCATTTCGAATGGAAACTTATAGGTAAAACCTAATGAACTGCAGAAGAGGTAAAAAAGAAAAAAGCACACCCTGATTTTTATATGACTTGGTAGGTAGGAAGGAGACACAGCAATATTTTATTGTTCAGAGAATAAATTAATTAATATGTCCGTAGCAACCAATTGCAGTGACTCCATGGTTGACTGCATTTAAACGAGATATATGTATCAAGCCTCGCTGGTGTTGTTAACAAGAGTGATAATAAAGATGAAAAGGATCGGAAAGATAAAAAGATCGGTACATTTGTATTCTTTCCAGGGAACTGTAAACGTTTGCTGAGATTAGATGTGGGCTGGATCTAGAATTAGTGATGCTCGGAGTAGACCTATTTAAATTAAAGGGTTACGCAAATAATTGTTGTTGTTACATGCCTTCAAGTCATTTGCGAGGTATGGCGATCCTAAGGTGAACCTATCATGGGGTTTTCTGGGCAAGATTTGTGAGGATAGGGGCTGCCTTTGTCTTTCTCTGAGGTCGGTGGGTTTCCATGGCCCAGACGTATTCCAGCCCTGGTCTCCCATTGTCCTCCTCCAACACTCAAACTACACCTCCCTGGCTGTTTTAGGAATATCTTACCTACCTTAATTCCCATTGATTTCAAAAGGTCTGCCTTAAGGACAGCTAAGCCTGGATCAAAAGTAGGCACACACAGAGACACACACAGCAGGCGCACTCACCAGTTTGAAAGGAAATGTCAGGATGGTCCTGATCCGACATTGAGACCCACTGATTTCATTTCTTAAATTTTTTTAAAAATCATTTCCATTCTTCCACACATTTACAATATCTTTCCATTCCATAATTGAATATATCTTTACATCTTTACAAACTCAAACATGTGACCTCTGTTATCCCCTTAAACCTTAACTAAATTTCTATTATTGCTAAGAAGACCCACTGATTTCAGTTTCTCCCAAATCCTTGCTTTGACTCAGGTGCCCAGAGACTTCAATAGTGTAACAGTACTTAGTTCCACAATAAACTCATTTAGTGGCTGCAACCTTAAACAGGTGCTGAAATCTCCAGCCTTGAAATCAATGAGCTTCGTCCTCTGTCGCTATTGTCTCAGAGATTAAGTCCATTTTCACTGCGGTTGGATCGTGCCCCTATTTTTGGATGCAAACGCGTCCTCTTCCTCTTTCTCCCCCCTCAAACCCTATTAAGAGTCGGTGAATTTAAATCCTTCTCTTTTTATGGTATGCCCCAAAGTCAGAAATCCTATTGCCTTTCTAAGGCCTAAATAGGTTTGCATTGAAGAACCTCTGTTTACATTCGACTGAAACAATAACAGCGGGACCCTGGAACAGACATGCTAAAAATGTTTTCCCTTCGCTGCAGTACAGCGGTTGGAAGGCCTTTGTTGTTCTTACTATACAAGTCTATATCTGAAGATCTATAAGAATCGCCGCCAACATTAATCTTCTCAAGAAGAAAAAGAAATGGTGGGGGGGGGGGGAGATCATCTCAGTACTTGCATCCAAGCCTTCCCTTTACCTTATCCAAAACACATGTTTCATAGAGATGAGTTCATAATTACAGGGCATGGGGAAATTCATTTTATTGTGCTGGGGGGAAAAAAACAACCATTGGAGGTTTGGTAAGGTTTTGTGAAAAGAAATGATTATTACCCTGATTAGCACTATTACATGAAAGAGGTGAGGAGGATCAGAAATCCTAATATGGAAGAAGAAATGCCACCCAGACTTATCAAAATGAATGAGAGTTTTGCCATTGACTCCAATGAGGTGTGGATTGACACCACATTGTTTAAACCTACGAGCTGCTTCCCAGTCCTTAATAAAGTTCTCCAAAAGCCAGAATTCCTGACTCAGGGCAAGAAAGGAAGGAAAGAAGAAAAAAGAAAGAAAGAAGGAAGGAAGGAAAAAGCGGGAAATATTCAGACTTTTAAATATATATAACTTGGGGACAAACCAGTTATAGGAAGAACCATAGGATATGCAGGGCTGCACATTTCAAATGCACACACTGAGAAACCGAGGTAACAATAGCCGCCAAAAAATAAAGGTATTGGCTTACTTTTAAAAAAAAAAATAAACACACACTTATTATTACTGAAATGAAAAGAGGAGCCCACAGTTTTGCCAATGAAGGAGAAAAACTGATGCCCAAGGTTCAGGGATATTTAAATATTTCAAGCCATTTAGCCGGCTTGCAATGCATGTCACAACCATGTTGTATCTATGTATGGCTCTATGTGTGCTCATGTACACACATACACATTCACAGGCAGCCTCTCCATTTTTCCAATAAATAAAATAAAAGTATATATGCACCATCCTCTACACTTATTAGTCATCCCTCCACCGTCTGAACCCAAGGGCAAATGTTAAATAATTGGGATTTATTCCTGTACAATATTTACATTTATTTATACCTGTAGGCTATTGCCACGCCTGAAACAAGGGAAAGGTCTAGAGCAAGAAGAGCACATTGTATAAAGCCCTGTTTAATGTCAATGGGAGAGTAAAGGGCGATCTTAATTCTCCTTCTATTCCATTGATCACCTTTGAGGGGATGGGCCTACAATCCCCTGTCCCTAAAGTCTGTGGCAGATGACCTATTGCCCTTATTTTAAAGTTTCTGGGATATGAAATATGAGAAACAAGAATTCAGAATGTGTATATAATGAACGTTAGTTAATGTGGAACTACAGGGGCTTAAAGAAGGAGAGTTCGGCTTAAATGGCTAATGGACAAGGCTTTCTGGACATATCTAACCCCCTTGCCTCTCTCCGCTTCTGTTTTTCTCTTTCTTTTCCTGACTTGTAAGCATATACTGCAAGGTACATTGAGTATCTGTGAGGGCCTCTTTTGTCTTCCACACCAGCACATAGACACACAAGGTCTAAATTCTCCACGTTGGCTATAAACTACCACTTGAAGGTTCTCGGAGCCCACATACCGATCTCTCCGAAGCAAAACTTTAAAAAAATTGTCTGCATACTACTGGCCAGTTTTGTTATCCGCCCATTGTTGTTACTATTAGCATTAGCACTAGTAGTATTAGTATTGTTGCTATTATTCGTCTGTGGCTGAAATGGCCAGCGAACATCTATGCTCTCGTTTCCCGGCCTGTGTAAGAGAAGAGAAAGGGGGTCTATCTTCATGTTCCCTATTTCAGATTGATTCCAAGAAATGATAGTACAAGCAAAGAGATTTTGCTTTAAAAAAAGCTCTCGGGTTAGAATAAGAGAATCAAGTCCCACCAAAGACAAAATGGAAAAGGAGAGCGAGCGAGAAAGAGCCATCACTTTGAGACTGGACATATAATTTCATTCAAAGAAGCCCTGACCACTTCCTCCAGCCCTTCTCTCTGCCCCCCTCACTACTCCAGCCCCACTACTTCAAGGCCACATTCAACAACAACAAAACAACCCCCCTCCGAGGCCGCAATCTAACCCAAGCTCATTACGGAAGGCTTCTTCTCAATAGCCCTTTAATACAGCAAGCTCAAGATTGCAGGGGGGTTGGGGGTTGGAGGGGGTGAAGCACCGGCAATGTGTGTATGTGTGTGGGGGGGAGGCTTTGTTGCCTTTCAATCGTGGATCTGCCCCATCTTTCGTCCTCCTCCATTCCCCTCCCTTCGCCCACCCCGAGGAAGTTGAGAAAATATATTGTACCTCGTTTGGTGCGGCTTAAAAAATCAGCGAAAGGTCTTAGCAATTCGGTGAGACCTTGCCTCTAATCCGCTGCTGATCTCTCTCTCTCTCTCTCTCTCTCTCTCTCTCTCTCTCTCTTCCCCCCCCACCCCCTTTTTTTGGGGTCGGGATGACTTCTGTTTACAACTGTCTGTCTGGGTGGGCGGGGGCCGCCATTACAAAGTGAAGGTCAAGTTAGCATCCTACCTTATATGGCATACGGCTGTCCTCCATTTTCATGGGTTTGTCACAAGGCGGCGGCGCAATGGCCATCGCATAGCCTTCCCCAAGTAAACAGGGGGGTCTCTGGCCTCCCCCAAACCCTCTTGGACACCACTGTGGTTCTTTTTTTATTTTTGTAAAGGGGGGGGTGATCTGAATGCAACGATCAAGAGGAAAGGCGGAGGGGGGGCCAGAGGGTGCGACTGTGCGGGAATGAGACCAGATCTACCCATGAGGACTGCGGCTTGGAAAGTTCCCCCCATTTCTGTCCCCCCCCCCCTCCCCCCCCCCCCCCTTTCTTGGATTGCAGACTTCAAACAAGTCTTCTTTCAGCAAGATGCAAACACGTCTGCCATGGAGGAAATTAAACGTCATAAAGAAAAGCCCAATTAGGGTTTTAATGTCTCAGCATTCCCGTTTCCTCCAGAAAACAATGAAGTTCTCTCGGTAAGGAGGGGTGGGAAGGGGGGAAGATGGGAGATTGGTGATGGTGGGGGGGAAGACTTAGGTTTTCTTGTTTGAAAGGTATAATTTTTAAGGAGCTGAGGGGAAGATGGGGCTGGTGGGGGGGAGAGGGAGGGAGAAATAGTAGAGCAGAATGGGGAGGCCAGATAGACCAGGGAGCCAGCGATGGTTAGGAAAGAAGAGAGGCACAGCCGAGAGACAGAAAGACTCAAAAGACTGGTGTGCCCCCGTGTGTGTGTGTGTGTGTGACTTTATATAGGAGTATGCGTGTGTCTGTATGGACCCAGAGACAGGGTGATGCAAAGGCACTGGCACACACACACACAGACACACACACAGAGAGAGAGAGAGAGAGAGAGTCAGTCCTAGGCCAAAGCAGCATTAAACCTCTCCGGACATCTGCCATTGATTCGGGACTGAGGAGGGAGTGGGTGGTCTTGGAAAATACAGAGATTTAACTGATAAGGTAACATAGGGTCTGGATTAAGGACTGGGTTGAGTGGGGGAGAGGTATAGGGAGAAAAAGAGTCGCTGGTAGGTGAAGCTGTGGGTGACTGTGGCGTCTCTTTCCCCTCCCCACAAAGCCCCATGCCTCAGAGAGCCCCCCCCCCCCCCCCCCCCCCTAGAAACCAAGCAGTTTTCTGGGGGGGTTGGGTTTTCTCCCCCCCCCCCCCCCCCGCCAAAAGTCTGTCCCTTTCTGGAGAAATATGGCAGGATCCCCTTGGCTGGGATCCAGAACAGGGAGTGGACTGGTATCTCCCAGGATTGCCACGTCCCTCCCATAATTTTGGTGATTCCCCTCTCTTTCGTTTTCTTCTTGCTTTAGTTCTGGCCCGAGATCCTTGGTGGGGGGGGGGGAGATGGAGCGAACAGGAGAGCGAGGAGCACAATATAGTCAGCTGAAGGATTGCTCGAGAGTGAGCTGCAAGGGAAAGAGTGGGAAGGGCTCCCCATCTTCTCCATTTCCAGCAGGATCCCTTCAAATGCCACCCACCGGGAGGACGAGAAAACCCTCGCCGCCTGGGACTTTGGGGTCAGTCCCCAAGTATAGAGCCATAGCACACCCTCGGGGGACGGTGGCATTGTGCCCCTGTCCCGGCCACTGGCTTTTCCCTGGTGCCTGGCTTTCCACAGGATCTTTTATATCGATACTATTGTGGGATGGGAGAAGAGCATTACCGCATTCGGTACCCTCATCCCCTAAATCAAAGAGCGGACAGGTTTCCCAATGACAGCCTCAAAAGCTGCTTAATCTATCCAAGGTGCGTGTGTTTGTGTGTGTCTTTCCAAACTAACGCCAGATGTGCATTTTAAAGTTTCTGTGGGTTTTTTAATCTGAAAACACTCCTTCCCACTTTACACTTCTAGTTGTAACATTTGGTTATTTGGGATCTGTGTGGGACGGGAGCCACGAAAATACTCCTTTTACCGTCAGTATATGGTTATATATACTTAGCAGTTTTTGCTCCAGAACTCGCTTATTTCAGTTCCAGATTATTTCCAGTCAGTTTTTACAAAACGCACTTCTTCAGTCCATAAAATTTGCCTGTTCCCCTTTTGTTTGTCACATGTTCATTACATCTGTGGCAAAATGGATTTAGGCACATGAACTGAACTCCCTTTGATTTGCTTTATAGGACGCTTACTGCTGTATTGGTGGCTTTTAAAAATAGCATGTTTTTTAAAAAAAAACAAAAACAACAACCCAACAACCTACAAATAAATAAATTGTTTTAAATTTATCATTTTAAATCGCGCAAAGGGCACTCAGTTTTGGACTGGGTTTTACAAAAGTCCGAGCCCTTTTTTTTTTACCTGACTGCCGGGAAGACAATGGAGTTGTGTGTCCTACATATGAAACCGTGGACACTCCTATCCCTTATCCTAAAAGACAAGTTTCTATGTAAATACAAAATAGCTGGGCTTGATATGTGGCTGTGTGTTTCAAGCGTTGCACAGGGGGAAAAAGCAGAAAACGGGAGTCTGCCTGTGAGAAAGAAAGGGGCTGCGAGAGTGAAAGAGAAGTTACTTACTTATAGGATTGTAGGAAGGAAAAGGAAGAAAAGAGGAAGGAGAGAGAAAAAGAGAGAAAGAAGGAAAGAAGGAAGGAAGGATGAAAGGAAGGGAGGAAGGAGAAAAGGATACCCTGTGTCTTAAGGAAAATATTAAACACTAAATACAGTTAAATAACCAAAAACACCGTTCATCCAGAATCAGTCACTTAAAAAAAATCCAGTGTCTTTCAATGAAAGAAAATGACGCTGTTCTTAACTCTCCCATAGACATCAGTAGAACTTTAAAGAATATCTCTTTGGACCGATCCTGGCCACTCTTGTCATCTGGAATGCCCTGTGCCTGACTATTTGTGAGTTTTGCTCCTACTATTTTAATATATGCCTAACCCACTATAGAACGTGAGCCTGGTGTTTAAAGAAGGTGCTAAGAGGTGTGTGTGCGCGTGTGTGTATACACACGAAAAGTTTAAATGCGGCTAGTACTGTAAGGTTTACATTACCTCTTACTCTCTCTTGCACAACTCTTAAAGCACACAATCCAGAACTTTGCTGGATCATATCCACTTTCAGGTCGCCATAAGTCCAAAAATGACTTCAAGGCACACAACAGTTCCTCAGAAAGTAGCTATCTAATCTCAGCCACCGCTAACTTTCTAAAGCCATAAGGTAAGGTTGCCGCTATTTGCACATAGGCCCATCTGGGTCTGAAGATGCCTTTCATCACCATAATTTCAAAGGGATCTCTGGATGCCAAGAGATTTGCGGGTGAGCAAAGCAGTTCCTCGCAATACTCTCTGAGAATGAGTCCATGGATTGAGAGACACCTCACATTTTCTTTGAGAGGGCTAGACCGCAGGCTGCCACGCGCAGGCGCAAAGGCTCCCATTCAAACAAAGAGGCTGATACTGTATTTCATAGCATCGCCCCCTAAAAAAAATCCAATCCTTAAAAAAAAAACCTGCTCTCTGAAGTAACTTGCCAACCCTTAGATCAGGGATCTAAGTTCACAAAGTGTCACCCGCATAACGATCCCAGACAATTCCGTTTCAGTTTTATCCAGATCAGTGTGGATACTGGAGTTGGTTCCAATGCAAGCGAGGGGGGACATAGAGGTTCAGGATGGATGGGTGTGTAGTTTTCTTTTTCCTCCTCAGTAAAGACGTTGAGAGTTTACTTTGATCACCATATGTATGATAGGAAAAAGGCGGCCTGTTTGATGAAGTGAAAAAAAATGTGGCTTTTAAGGTGTATGAACGTGTCTTTTTTAAAATAATGATTAAAAAAGAAAGACCTTTCTACCCACTGGCACACACAGACTTCCACGCATAGGACCCAAAGGAAAAATGTTTCTCCTAAGCCTCTTTAGATCAGACCCATTCGCAATGGCAGCACTGTCTTTCTCCATCCAAACTAACAAATCCCAGTGAAGCTGATATTGTGAATCCCGAGATATTTGCTGTTAAATTGGACTGGCGCCTGAAACAATTTTTTCTTCTTCTTACTGCAAAGGTGGTGTTTTGTAACCATTTCCCTCCTTTCCAGGAAACTGTGTTCAGACAATAAAACCTTATTCTTTAAAAAAAAACATGTAGGCAGTGTCTGTTTTCTTTGTACGTCTTGCATAAATGTCATTTAACACGTTGAAAGAGTTTGTTGCATGTACTGTTTGGTCAACGGCCACCTTCCATTTCATTCTTAAACAAGCGAATAGAATTGTAGTTTTTTGAAACTGGGCTCTGGCCCAGTCCCAGTTGACCAGAAGGTTGATTTCTTGGCTGCATTACTAGGCCAAATTTTGTTTTGAACCCCCCCCCCCCGACAAAATAAGCCACTGACAAACTCCAGTGAACTTGGCTTTGTAACTTATTTATGCATCTCTCCCTTCTCTCGCTCCCCCTCCTGCCCTCCCTTTCCTCCCTCAATACACTGGTGCGATAGTTTCCTTTATTTAAGACTGCTTTGCCCCTTCATTCAATTGACCCAACTGTTGCCTAAAGATATTTGCGTTGGCACCCTATGCCCACTTATTTGGGAGTAACCCAGCCAGTCCTGGGGCTCACTTCTGAGAGAATCTATAGAAAACTAGGCTTACCAGCAGGACGAGTTCTGTCCATTTCACTCCAAAATTGAGGTGCCTAGGATGCGAGAATCCCCTGGGCTCTTATTATTTTCGTTGGCAACCCAAACCAGGAGAAGGGTGGCTTATGACCACACCAAAGATGCTCCAGGAAGATTTCTGCCAGAGGCACCGAAGCCAGGGCATCCCTTCCCCGCTCCCCTTTAGGACGGCTCAGGGTTGGCTTTGCGTGTGTTGGGAAGCTAGGCCGCTTATCAGCTTTTATCTTTATTGGGTCCACATGATTTTGAACTTGCAACCCTGGCCTGTGGAAGATCAAAAAAGACAAAAAAGAAAGGAAGAAAAAGAACCCTTTTCCTCCCCTCCGCTTTGTTTCCTTCGCAGCTTATGAAGTCCTCTTTAGTAGGCTGGCTTATATCCAATTAAATTTATCTTTGCCATTGGGGGACAATAATATTTTTCAAGAGCTTCCTACTTGTGGCTATTGTCTCTGGCCCCGGATTTCCTCAACGCTTAGGCAGCCGCGGATAATCTGTTTATTGGTGCAGTTTTGCAAGTACACTTTGGGCTGGGTTGAAATATACCCGGGTATTTTATTTTGCCTTAGGAAGCTATTATCGTTATTGTTGTTTTGTGGGTTTTTCGGGCTATGTGGCCATGTTCTAGAAGAGTTTATTCCTGATGTTTCATAAGTAAAATCTTCTAAGACATGGTCATATAGCCCAAAAAACCCACAAAAAACTATGGATGCCGGCCATGAAAGCCTTCGACTTCACATTATCTTATTGCCATCCCCATCCCAAAATTAATTAATTAATTAAATAGCCCCACAATCCGTTCTAGCTTGGGATCCCAAACGAGGGAACAGTTACAGTGGGATCCGTTTGATTCCCTTCCACTTATATCTACAAAGCTGGAGATTTCTAGGTCATGTAGTCCTTAGGAAGCAAAATTTTGGGGTTGGTTTGTCCCAAAGAAGACACGCGAAATTGGTTACATGAACTATTTGGGGGGGGGTTGTTCCCACCTTTCAAGCCACCTCTCAGCCACCACCCCTAATAATCTGAATTATATTTGGATGGTAGAAGAAGTTATCAACACACAGCTTCGACCTGAAATCCAACGGCAAAGGAAGGGTGTCCAATATGGGTAGAAAACACAAGATTCTCTGATCAGATTTCTCCTTTTTAAAAAGTGGGGGGGGGGGGAATAAAAAATCACACATTACTTGGGCTCGCAGCTGTAAGTGTCTATGATTACGAAGATAAGGAAAACCGCCTGAAATTTAGATTAGTATACTTGTTCTAAAATAATTTGTGAAGGTCCAACAAAGAGTTCTGTGTGATGACCTCTGCAAAGGTGTTTTTATCAGGCTGGACCAGAAAGCTAATCCAAATTTACATTGGATGGCAAATATGAATTTCTTTCTCAGAGGGATACTAGACCAAAGAGACTCATTTCTTGAAGGCAAAGACTGGTAGGCTGTATCCAACTCCTCCTTGGACATTATGTCGGGCTCAGGCTCGATTTCTTTAATGTACACAAACAAACCAAAGGACTGGACTCTTGCCACCGAGATGGTAACATTTCTTTGGCCAAGTCCGCCACAACTATAACACAGATGGGTTCTTTGGGAGTTCAGTTTAGCCACAGAGAAAGAATATTTCCTAGAAAGTCTTGTTTTAAATGAATATTTCCCCTCCTTTTTCTTTTTTTACAACAGAAAGCAAAACAAATATATTGGAAGATCTATTTCAATACCCTCTTTATTTAACCAGGCAAATGATCCAGCGGCCTGATATTTGTTGTTTGAACATAGTAATGTCATGCGATGTAGTGCTGAAATATTCTTGGTGAACCACAAAGAACTTAAAATATTCATATGTCTAATCACAGAAATTAAGCCCTGACTAGCAACTGATATGCCCTTCCTTCCTTCCTTGTCCTTCCTTCCTTCTACGTTTTAAGAAAAGCAATCGAAAATTCAAGCTATTATGGAAGCAACTTTTAAAGACATCTTGGAAACTTTTTATTTAAATTAAAATATATTTCCCCCTCTTCTGTACATGTTAGTGTAACATACATCTAGTTGTTTTAAAAAGTTATGTCGAACTGTGCAAAGGAAACCTATCGTTGATGAAAGAATCCCGCAAACACTACAGTTTATTTGCCCTATACACACTGGGCTTTTTTTCCTTTTTTTTTAAGTGGAGACCAAAAGGAATGTGAGACTTCCAGCCTTCATTCTTCTGTTTTATGGTAGTCAGGGAATTGACTTTGGTGGTTCAAATTCAAGTGCTGGGGCTCCGCAGCTGTCTTTTTCTGAGCTTCTTCGCAGGAAGCCGACAAATCCTATACTTTAAACCGGGCTTTAAAAACACACCATCGGCACTGGGGCTTTGCTGAAGCTTATATCTACCTATTAAGAGCAATAAATTACTCGCACACCTAGAGGAGAGATCCTGCTCATTACACCACCCCACTGGCTTTCAGCAGCCACCCCCTTTGAACCCCTTCTGTTTCGCCACCTAAGCAGTCCAATAAGGCAGGGAAGTTAATCTAACCTCAAGAAAAGGGGAATGGAAGGAAAGAAGGGAAGTGGATGGTGAAGTACCTCTGCAAGAGATGCTTCAGCATCCTCCCCATCCACACCCATGGCAAATATCCCCCCCATACACACACACACACACACACACACACTTCCCCCCCCCCACTCAGTTAGGTCCCACACAGTTGGAAAGGACCGGGTGGGGTTGTGTTTGTGGGTGGGTGGGCATGGGGCCCCGGGGATAATGACCCTCGTAAACAATTTCTTTATTAGTTTGTAGGTAGTATGAGTATTACTTCGTTTAAAAAAAAACAGAACCAGAGAAAGGCTCCACGGCACTTTTAATTTAAAAAAAGTTTTCCTTAAAACAACAGCCAACTCGTAAAAAGCAGGGCGAAGGAAGGGATGCAAGCTCCTAAACAGTGAGCAACTTGGGGTGGGGGTTGTTGTTCTTTTTTTCTTCTTCCTCCCCCTCCCCCCCTCCTCCTAGCTCTGTACTGGGTGTACTGGGGTAAGAAAGGGCCACAGAAGTTTTTGAAGCAGACAGGAGGCGCCTGTCTTTGACCACCAGTCTTTGAAGGAAGGCACCTTTCGGGAGGAAGGAGGATGGCGCACAACACCAGCGACCCAAAGCCTTGAAGGAAAGCTGACGGAGAGAGGATCGCCTTCAAAAGGGGACAGGTCGGTGTCCTATTGCTTGAAGCAAGAGGATCCCGGGCCCCGTTGGTCCTGGTTTGGTTTTGCCTGAAACATCTCCCACAAAGAGGCTGAATCCGAAGCACATCCCAACAGAGCGACTGTGGTTCTGAACGCTGGCTCTCAATGCCAAGGGTATCCCCCCTCCATCTCATGCTCTGAACCGCCCCCCCCCATCCTCACCCCAGCCCACTTCCTTAGGCTTCCTTTAAACTAGATTGTGATCTTTTATCAGGTACAGTCAGTCTGCTTCCTTCCTGTGAGAAAAGTTGGACCGCTCCCCTTCACCAAAGGATCTGCTTTACTAATTTAATGATTCCGTTTTCTTTTCATTTAAATAAACAGCCTTTTGGAAGAAGTCTTCTCCTCGGATCTCCATTGCCAGGAGCGCATTGTGCCTGGTGACTAAGCCCTACCTGGTGGTTTCAGAGTCAAAAGAGCCGCCTCAGAGGAAAGAAGTACTGTACATTCAGGAGAAATCAAAGGGGCAAAAGAGGTTATCTCAGGACGTCTAATTTTTTGCTCCTTAATTCCTGGGATCGCATCTTTCCCTTCTTTGCTCTCCTGAATACTTTTTCTTTTTTAAAAAGGACCCGTGTAAGGCTTTTGCAGAGGAAACGCTTTGGTTATATATATATATATCCAAAAAGCGTTCAAAAGAAAGGAAAAGAAGAGAGATCCGACTCCCAAAGTGTATGATAGTTAACCGGTCTGTTATGTTGCTGGACTTTGTTATTTGCTCCCCAGAGCTTAATTTACTGCAACAGGAATTGACAGGATATCACTAGTAAAGTCATTTTACCCTCCTGATGCGGTGTGAATTTTGTTATGAGGCTTTTAAAGTGTCCAGAATTGGAGCCAGGGATAGAGGTTAAGGCGGGGAGGATTTCATGTAAACAAAGCCAAGTTGGTGGGGGTCTCAGGGCCATTCTCTCCCCCCCCCAACAAATCCTTCCTACGCAGTTCTTTGAATAGGGCAGTGTATCAGCACCGAGGCAGCAATACCAACAAGGCGATATTTTAAAAAATAAACTAAAAAATTAAATCAGGAATGAGAGGGCGAAGAAGTGAACAAAAGAGCCATTAGGCAGATAATAAACGCATCCGAAGGGAACTCTTGTTTTTTCTAAAGAAAGATCCCTACTAGGTCTAAATTTTAAACCCAAAAGGTTTTATGTTCTGTTTGCAGGAGCAAAACCTGTTCGAGGCTTTTGGGGATATGTGTCCAACCTAATCTGAAAGATTAGCAGATTTCAAAACACGCAGCTTTAGGTCACTTCTCTGGATACAGGAACTCTCCCTAAATATTTTCCGCATTCTTTATATGCCTTCGGAGCCCCCCCTTTTTTCCCCCTTAATTGCTATTGGAAGAAGACACTGTAGATTAACAAATGAGTGAAAATCACTAGAAATGTTCTGCAAAACACCAGAAGCAAACAATCCTCCTTTCAACTTTCAGTCTTGATCAGATATAAAGAGGAGGAGGGCAAGACACTCCCCACCTCCTCCTCAGCACCAAAACCAAGGACAAACGACTTTAATAAGAATCTTAATTTTCGCCCTCTCCCTTTTATTTAGCTGGTAAAATAAAGGTCGAAAAGCATTGTGAACATACATTGATTGACAATAAACAGCTGCATTAAGTATTCACTACACCACTTTCCCATGATAAATATTTAACCAAACCTTACAGGATGCTTTCGGATATTTATCAGTCCTAGACTTAATTCATTAGTTCGAGGTCCTGATCTATCCTCACCCCACCTCGTCCGGCGCCCTTAGACGGATATCCTCCAAAAGTGAAAAAGCCAGGCCTAAGTGGGTTCAAGCTTGGGTTTAAATCGCTTGGAAAAAGTTTCCAAGTTTGTTCTTCAGGTCTTCTGTTCGGCGGTACGGAGCATCGCTGATTTCGGTATACCTGAGATGCAGATCAAGGTGACGAGGTAAAGAGTAAGCTTTAGAAAGTGGATCATCTCTGCTCTGCTCCCTCCTTCCCTCACTTCCTACCTATTTCAAAGTTCCCAGACACAGAGCGTAGGGAGATGTGGGTTGCACTTCTGCAACAACATCTTGAGAAATGTTTGAAAACTTACTGAAAACTCCTTATGCAGTCCTCTGGGCTTCTAATAGCCGGATCCAGAAATTTAAATAATGATGATGATGATGATGATGATGATGATAATAATAATAATAATAATAATAATGGAAAAGGGGAGAGAAGAATATATGCCTTATGACGTCTAAAATGTGACTAATATGGGAAAAGAGCAAACATGTGACCAGGGAGAAATTACAGTTAACACATCTCTTAGACCCTCCCTCATCTCCCTCACTCCTGAACTACCCCCCACCTTACCCCATATCCGAATTCCCCGGTGAACCACTGAAAGCAAAACCCAAATAGAGGAGAGAGAGAGAGAGAGAGAGAGAGAGAGAGAGAGTTCACCATCCATCCCCTCGCTATCTCCTTTGAATGCTTACAAAAGGGGTGTGCCTGGAAGAAAATGAATACAAATCTGCGATTGATTTTCATAATGTTTCTGCGGTGTTTGAAAACCAATCGTTTGAACCTCTGAGAATCTTACCTAAGTGAACCACTCCTACGCTTCTAAGTGCTCCAAACTGATATATGACAATATCTACTTTGGGGATCACGTGTCCTGGAGCGAGCGACTAAGACGGATCGCGCGTCATCTCTCGCCTTCCCAAAATTTTTTTCCCCCTCTGCACATCGGGTCCAAAACATCTATCCATAGGAGCCAGAAAAGGAGAAAGATGTTTAACTCAGTCAACCTAGGGAACTTCTGCTCCCAGTCGCGCAAGGAGCGGAGTGCGGACTTCGGCGAGCGAGCCGGTTGCGCTTCCAACCTCTACCTCCCCAGCTGCACCTATTACGTCCCCGAGTTCTCGACGGTGTCCTCTTTCCTGCCCCAGGCCCCTTCTCGCCAAATCTCCTACCCTTACTCCGCCAACCTCTCGCAAGTGCCGCCCGTGCGGGAGGTCTCCTATGGGCTAGACCCCTCGAATAAGTGGCACCACAGAAGCAACTACGCCTCGTGCTACTCCTCCGCCGCCGAGGAGCTGATGCACCGCGAGTGCCTCCCGCCTTCCACCATGACCGAAATGCTAATGAAAAACGACAGCGTCTACAGCCACCACCATCACCACCCGAGCTCCAACCACCCGGCGCCCACCGGCTTCTACTCCGGCATGAACAAGAACAGCGTCCTCCCGCAGGGCTTCGACCGCTTCTTCGAGAACGCCTACTGCTCGGCCGAGAACCCTCCGGAGAGCTGCCTCCAGAAGACCGAGGCCAAGCTGGGGGCCGAGGCCGGAGACCCCCAGCCGAACAGCAACGCCAACGCGCTCTCGTCCCGCGCCGACACCGGCGTGGACCCGGAAGACGAGGAGGAGAACACCAACCCCGGCTCCTCCGCCTCGTCCGCCTCTGTCAACAAGGAGGGCAGCAAAGGCAGCGGCGGCGGCAGCAACTCCAGTAGGTAGACAGAGAGAGAACGAGAGAGAGAAAGCCGTTAAATGGGGAAAGGTTAAGGGACTAGCCCGCTGTTTTTGTCGGTCAAATTTTATGTGGAGTTTTATAAGCATTCAAAGGATTTTTATTATAACCTACAAAGCTCCTTTCGTGCAAGGCGAAGGATTTTTACGAGGGGGAGAGAGAAAGAGAGAGAGAGAGACAAAAAAAAGAAAAGGGCTCTCCGAGTCCAAATGGATGGAGATGTTTAGGCGCAGACACAGTATCTCCGAGTCTGTGAAATTTTTAAAAGCACACCATGGTGACAAATATTAACTTTGATCATGAACTTACAGGAGCATTTTAAAAGGATGGGGGTCCCGGGCTTCGGAGGGTAAAAGGCAATTGGGCAGAACAGTGCTTTCGCTTCCTGTCCTCTCGAGGAGGCAACTGAGACAGGCAAGCTGGGGAAGGGAAGCTGGGGAAGGGAAGGGCTTTCCTTTCACAACCCCCACCCCACCCCAATCACCCCTACCCACCCCCACCCCCACAAAAGCCAGGTCCAAATTTAAATGGAGTTGCACCTCGAGCTTAGGCATGAGAGGAAAGGAAAGGCAGCATGTTGGTTTCCTCAGGGCGCATTTCCTTCTCTTCCTGGGGTTTTCTTTAAACTGAGGTGGAAATCGTTGGGTGAATTTTATATATATATAATATAAATATTATATATATATATATATATATATATATATAGCCATACACACACATTTATTACAAAATTTTAATTTGCGCCTGACCGTGCTTATTTCACTTTTGAAAGACTGTGTGGTTGTGTATGCAGATACTTATATTGATATATGCACGTGTATGTATTTCAAAGAACATTTTCTACCTAGTTATGTATCTGCATACCTATATGTGTGTGTGTTTGTGTATAAGTGTAGGTGTGTGTATATATTTAAAGGAAAAAGCATTTCAAATACTGTTAGCTATTCTTATACATGTAGACTCCTTTCTCTTTCTTTACACTTTAAAAATATTCTAAGCTGAAGGGACACTTCAAGCCAATGATCTGCTGATGCTGATTTGGATTCATAAATGAAAGAGAGGTTAAATACTAAGTGAACTTGCCCACAAACAGACCCACACAGGAGGGACATTTTATCTGCAATCTTGGTCGATGCCTTGGGGAGCACACTGCCACCCTGTTGTTTCCTTTTTGACTGCTCAGATCTCAGATTGCTTTGATTTTCTGGATGTGTGCATCTGGGGGGCCAGGCGGGTGTAAGCATGTGGAGGGTGGCATTTCAGTTAATGAAAAACTTATGGGGGACAGAATGCTTCCTTCTTACAACCCCCAGCATTGTACGGGCTGGACAGGCTCCTGCAGAAAAGGCTGCAGATTTGGACGCCTGTTTCCTCCTTACATCCCGGGTTTACTTGCACGCTCCCCCCAGCAGTGGTTGGTGGATAACTTGTATTTAGGGCTCGTCCTTAGAAAGCCAAAGGGCCAGGGAGGTCTGGGGGTGGGGAGGGGGTTAGAGACAGCAAGAGAGAATGGGTCCTGTATTCCAAACCAACCAGGAAAGAGGCTCTCCCTGGCTGTCCTCTGGTCCACAACACATGCTTGTGGTGATGTTCCACATGACGTAGGACGTGGTTGCAGTCCTGTGTGTGAAACCTATGTATGTGAGCCCTGAGTTGGTGGCGGTGGGGAGGGAGGCGGTGGAGCAATGGGGCTGGAGATTATTTGTTGTGTTCTTTGCTTCCTTATTTTGACAGACACATACATGCGCACACACACTTTTCCTGGTTGCATCCTTCTGCCTCTTTCCCCCCTTTCTCTCTCTTCTTTTAAAGGTGCCCCCCGCACGAGGAAGAAGCGGTGTCCCTATTCGAAATTCCAAATCCGAGAGTTAGAGCGAGAATTTTTCTTCAACGTCTACATCAACAAAGAGAAAAGGCTGCAGCTCTCTCGGATGTTGAATCTCACCGACCGACAGGTTAAAATTTGGTTTCAGAACAGAAGGATGAAAGAAAAAAAACTAAGCAGAGACCGCCTGCAGTATTTCTCTGGAAATCCCTTATTGTGAACCTCTCTCTTTCCCTCTCAATCTCATTTCTTTTTTTGTTTAAAAAAAAGGGGAAAAAAGAAAAAAAAATGAAAAATTCCTCTGCTCTCGAAGTATTTCTGTGTAAGAAGAAGGACGGTTGTTGCAGCACAGTTGGACTGCGGAGCCTGCAAGCAACCCTCAGCGTTTGAAACCCTTTCCCTTCCTTCTGTTTGTATGTTTTTGGGACCTGTTCGGGGCATTCACAGAGAGGAGTCACTTATATTCCCTCCATACACACGCGCACACACCACCCAAAAGTGGGGAAAGGACTTGAATACTGTGCGAACCTTTGCCTGTTTGTTTGTCTGTCTTTAATTTAACTTTTAGGGGCCGAGAAGGGGGGTTGTTTGTTATTTTTTTAACCCCTCATTTTGGTTCCTCTTTTTCCATCCTCCTCCTCCGTCCTCCTCACTTCATCCTCTGTGTTCCATGGAAGAAAATTGCACCGTAGAGGACTCCCCTCGCCCTTTATTTTCATGTGCAACTCGATGACATGTCGGAAGCAAAAGCCTCCCCTTCCAAGGCTCCTGGCCTTCAGCTGGGAGGAGGCCTTCTTGTGAGTGTGCCAGCAGATGTGCGTGTGTGCATGTGCACGCGCGCGCGTGCATGTGCATATGTATATGTGTCTATGCGTGTATATAGCCACACGTGTTCATCCCTGCACACACCCACCATCCATTAGGGTTTCCCCTGCTGTACATGCCAAGGACTGTTGTGTGTTGGAAACGAATTTAAACCACCTCTCCTGGAACTGGTGTCCCTCGAATGGTATGATTTCTATGGATTCATTCCCTGGTGGATCGATTCCCCCCCCCCTAGGCCCCCACTCTGCAGTCCCAGGTTGGGGTGAGCCCCCCCCCCACTTTTTCTGCATCTAGGGGCAGGGGAGGGGTGGGGGCTGGGCTGGGAGGAAGGAAGGAGGAATAGCTCCAATAAATTTGCAATAACTGTCTCTTAAAGAGTATGTAAATGCATTTTCCCCTCCTGGACTTGGGCGGCCCGACAGCAGGAGTAAGAACAACAACGGCGGCGGCATCAGCAGCAACAATCGCGATTATAAATAAATCTTTGTGTATGTAAAGAAGTGAATCCCGGGAAAACTCTGTGAAATTCTGTGGCAAATAAAGACATTTCAAGCTGTTCTACATTTATGATTTTTATTTGACCCTTTTATTAGTATTTCCCTCTTTTAAAAACTCACTGCGGTCAGTCTGGTATGGACTTTCCCTCTGGTTTCTGTAGAACTTCCAATGACCAAAGAGTAACATTGTGTGTGTGTGTGCGTGTGTGCGTGCGTGTGTGTGTGTGTGTGTATATACATAAATATATACATGTGTGTGTATATATACACACAGAAAGACATACACATATGTGCATGTGTGTCAGAGAGATATAGGTGTGCAGCACACACTTCCCGCTCTGGCACTCTTTCTCCCTGTATGTCTGTTTGTGTGTGTGTGTATGTGTGTGTATATATATAAAATATAGCCCGATTAATGTGAACCTTCTGCGTTTAACTAGACATTTGTTGTGGAGTTCATTGTTTTCATCATTGCCTTTAAATTTATAGGAATTTCTTGGCCCCATAATACAGCTCCGTGTTTGCCTCCAGATGTCTTTGTCTGTTTCCCCAATGCAGTTAACCTTTTTTTATTTCTCCTTCTTCCTTGCACACACACACACACACACACACACACACACTCACCCGCATGCAACCCTGCAAGAACAGTCTATTGCAATATGCTGAAATGTTTGGTTAATGAAGTAGCATTGCAATCAACTCGAAAACAAGAGGACGGAGGAGGCAAAGAGAGCGGGAAAGAGCGCATCTCTGGCTGCTGGGACAAAGAAGGCGAATTTTTCTTCGTAATGTCAAGGATAGAGTACCTCCCCTTCCACCCTCCCCCCTTTCTTTCTGTCTTTCTTTCCTTTTTCACCCCCTTCTCGTGCAATGCACAAATGCAAAGTCAAGTACTTAATTCCTTCCCTTAAACAAAACAAGTTCAATTCCGGGACATGGCGATAGAAGTGCAATTTTGTGTTTACGTGGCAATAGCCCTCCTTCCTCCGTGGAAGAAACGCAGCCTCCTCACAATAGAAACACAAGGAGATGCACATATAACACAATAAGATGCTGTACTAGTTGAAGGGATGTGTTAATTGTACCCTGTTGGTTGTGAGTGTGTGTGAGTGGAGTGTATGTGTGTGAAGCGAGCAGAATTTAATCATTTTAAATAATGGGATTCTCCCTGTCCCAAAATCTTCCTTTCATACTTGATGAATACTTGTGCAACTCTCCTTTGGTGTCTCTGGTGTAAAGGGACAAGCAGTAACAAATCTATATAAGACGATTCAGTGGCAAAGGCGAGGTTTTGTGATGGCTTTTAAATACAATCCCTTTCCATGAACATACTTTGAAGTTGTCTTTTTGGTTTGATTTGTCAGCGATGGAGAAACCCACAAAAATGTGCTTAGTTTGCAACCCAAAAGGGGGGGGGAAGTGGGAGAGAGGGAAGAAACTTTAGCTTTTTGATAGATCCATCTCCCCTTTCACCATGATGCTATCTGAAAGGGTTATGTTAACAGGACTGTTTTTCATTAGCAGAGATGAGGGGGAAAGATACAAGGATATATCAGCGTGTGTATATATACATTTACACACACATGCATACACAAATATAGATATATACACAGATATATGCAGGCTGAGAACTGTTTTGTTTCCCCCTTCCTTTTTATTTCCCCAATCTTTCCCTTTCTGATTTGTGTGTGTGGTTGCGGCTAATGGAGACACTTGGGAATGCGGACACAGGCCTATAACCTTCCTCTTGGATTAAACACCCAAAATCTAATGTAAACGATTCCTTATTATGGATGTGGGCTTTGATGTGTGTTGCCTGAGGAGGAACAAAAGGATATTGGGACCACAGTAAGTAAAAGATATTCTAAAGAAAAGTGGTGCTAGCCTCCCCTCATTCCACCCCACACCCCTAGACACACATACACACAGACACACGTATATCCACCTACACACTGTCTCAGCTATGGTGTGTGTGTGTGGGGAGACACACAAGATGGTGCATCATCCCTAAGACGCCCTTCTCTCTTTTTAACGAGGGACAGGCTTAAACCTTTCCAAATGTAGGTACAATAAGGTCCATATCTCCATGGTCAGAAAGTCCAGTCAATACCCTGCAACTGAGGCGGTTGTCTGGACAAAGGGGGCGACTAGTCTAGACATTGTAATAAAGGCTGCAGCACTAAACAGCTTAATTTTTCCTTAATTACCACCGTCTGGCCATAGAAAAAGACTTCCGCAGTAAATAGTAAACAAATAAGGGTGTCTTTGCTTAGCTTTCTTCCAGGTCCTCCTCCCTCCCCCTGCAACACCCCACAGACCCCCACACACTCGCCCTCTTTCGCTTCCCCCTTTCCTCCCCTCCTTTCCTATCCAACCCTCCTCTTCCACGTCCTTTGCTGGAGCTGCGACACAATGAAACTAGAGGCCTAGTTCAAAGTTTTCTCCAGCTAAAATGGAATGCCAGTTGTAAAATCCAAGTTTATAGACCATGTGGGACTTTACAAGGGTATTAAGCAGCAGTGCGAGGTAGGGATAACCCGTTAATGTTCTTGTGGGTGTTGGGGGGGGGGGAGAGAAAGAGCAGAGGGGGTTTATTTTTGTTTTGGGAAGGGGGGATATTTGGCTGGAGAAGTAGGCGACCCTTCTGAGCGGATGGAGGAAGAGGGTGTAAGGTTTAGTAGCCCCGAGATGCAGTGCTTGCCCCCTTTCCTGGGGAAATGTAAGTGCACCAGAGGCAAAAGACCCCAATAGAAGGAGGCTTTGGACATTGGGATTATACTTGTTGCATGTTGTGGGCAAGGGAAGGAAAGAGGCCACAAGAAGAAGAACAACCAAAAATGTGAATATATGATGTCTTTGAACTTCAATGGAGTCAAGTCCATCACCTTTAACCTTTTTGTAATAAACCGGAATCAGAAAGGGCCTCCGTCCCTTACTCCCCCCAATGTTCCCGCCTACTGAGTTAGAAAAGGGGGGGAGATGGAGTTATGTGTACATGTGAGTGTATGTTACCTATATACAGTACAGGCATACAGACTTAGCCACCCTCTCTCTCTCTCTCTCTCTCTCTCTCACACACACACACACACACACACAGAGGCATATATCACACACTCGCACAAATACAAATTTTGAACAAGAATAGTGTTTATGATACTTAATATTTAACTCCGTTGCTCCGCAGTTTAATATATCTTGAAGAAAGCTGGCATTAGCACAAGCATATATACACCGACCCGAGTCCCATACAGGCTTTATTATTGTTATAAACCTTTTGATATCTTAACGCATGGCAAGTTTTTATAACTTTGTTTGGCATTAAAAGTTTTACAAGGGTGTCGTCGACGTAACCCCCCTCTCTCCTCTGTCCTCCCTCCTCTTCCTCCTCCCCTTACATCCCTAGTAGCCCTTTGAGGCTTTTCCTAAGACAACTTCTCTCTCTCTCTCTCTCTCAATCTCTGTCTCGGTAGGTCCATCAAGATCAGTGGTCCCTCATAGGCTGGGAATCTCGGTGTAAAGGCACATTAATGACACACCGGCTAATTGCGAAGGACCTCTGGGTGTGACGTACAAACACCCAGCAAGCGAACGAGTTTCCTGCATCCTTGCCCGGAATCCCCCACTCCACATCCGCAACCCTTACTTAACCTAGTGGAAAGCGAGGAGTAGTTGACTTTTGTCGGGTGTTTGTGTGTGTGTGTGAGTGACATAGAGATAGATAGATAGATAGAGAGAGAGAGAGAGAGAGAGAAGAAGAAGAAGAAGAAGAAAAAGAAGAAGGTGAGGGCCGACTTTAGATCTGCCTTCTAGGCAGGACTAAACCATTCCTTTACCTTGGCTGGGCCGGAGGGTAAGAGAGGACTTCTTCCCAGTTGGTTAAGAAGAGATTGCTGCTGTTTGTTTGCTAAACTGCTCCCCCCTCCCCCCCCCCCCCCCCAAAAAAAACATGTCTGATTTCCTCCCTCCTTGTTCGGGATCTCTGGTTGAAGAATGGGAGTATAGGTGTCGTAGGTGTATTTTGTGGATGCTCCTTGTTTAAGCTGTCCTGGAGCCTGGACTGGTCTGGACCAGGGCTGTCCCAAGGCAGGGGAATCCCTCCTCCCACGCACCTCTTGGCAAGTGATCCCCAGCAGCGGAAGAGCCTTCTCCTTCTCATGCTCATCCTCCTCCTCTTCTAGAGTTTCTGGAGTTGGAAAACCATAAACTTGACTGTGTGTAGCCAAGCCCAGGCTCCCAGAGGGCGAATACTCTCTCCGGTCTTGGCTTCGTGTAAATAAAACAGCCGGGGGTGGGGAGTGTGTGTGTGTGTGTGTGTATGGGAGAGGACTGACCAAGCCCAGCAACTATCCACAAACCCCAATGCCCCTGAGCAAACAAAAACCCAAAGGCCCCGCTGAAAGTCCGCAAAGAGTTTTGACTTTGGGCTCGGAGACTTGGCCAAGGTGGACCTAGACTTCCCGGAGGAGCAAAGGCAGTGGCTTTGGCAAGTGGACTTGAAGCTCTCCTTCTCTCTCTCTCTCTCTCTCTCTCTCTCTCTCGTGTCTTTTTTCCTCTTCCCATAGAACTGTTGAAGATCCGACTTTCGCTCGGCTGAGGAGGACTGTTGCGGCGGGCGGGGTGGGATGGGGATGGGGAGCGGGAGCCCTCTTTGTGATTTGTTTGCAGGGGACTTTTTCTGCAGCAGGCACCTCCAAAGAGTGTGAGCTGGTGGCCTGTTCTCTGTAAATAAAACGCCCCTGGACCCCCATTTTGCAAGGTAATCCTGAAGCTAGAAACCCGCGGGGGTCGTTAACAGCCTTCTCCTGCACACTCACACACACCCTTCTTGCCGCAACCCATCACTGAATGTACCATTAACGTTGTTTTCTGCATTTCCTTCCACGTCTTATAATAGCCATTTTTTCGACAAAGCAGAGGCAGAATAGGAGGAGGCCTTCTCTCCGTACGGCTTTCTTTCCTTCTCTTTACTCAGGTATTTCCCCCCCCCCCAATTGTTAGAATTGTAGGGATGGGTTTGAGTGAGAAGAAAGTATTTGTGAAAGGCGAGGGTCTCAACCAAGAGAGACCCTTCTCACTTTCCCGTCCTGGAGCCCAGATACTATCCTTCCATAATTTCAAACTTTTTGGATTTTTTGAGAGCAAAAGGGTTTTTATATTAGATCCAGTTTAAACGTCCTTCTTCAAAATGGCGTCTCATAAAGGCCCTGCTTATACTTTTTTTTAAATCAAGTATATGTTCTACTTAACCTCTTTTTCTCTGCTTTTGATAACCCCTAAATTACCACTAGAAACCCGCGAGAAGTTGGCTCTCAATCTGCTTGCTAAGACTTTTCCAGACTTTCCTGAGAGCAATGTTAAACGCACCCATTTCGCTGGGGAAAGTATTATGAAACGGTTTTGTTTTCGACGGAGGGGAAGGGGAGACTCACTCCCACCTCCCTCGACGAAAAACAAAACAAAACAAAATTCTGTTTATGGTTGAGAGAGAGAACGAAAATGTATTTGTTTGCAAGGTTAAAAGGCAGGCGACAATAAAATATAAAAGTAAAAATCTGGCATCTCTCCCCAGACCACGATTTTTCGAATCTTTTAATATATAAAACTAAGGTTAAAATAAGGGGCTGGAACACTGGGTGGTTTTATAGCCACGCAGGGTTTTGTGTTGTTGTTTTTTAACACAAATGGCAACTGAAAAATTAAAAGCGGCTCCCGGAAGATCAGTGTTATAACCGAGGCTCGGTCTTGAAGACTGTGGGGTGCCAAAAGAAGGCCTAGTTTCCAAATTCCTTGCCTATTCTCACCAGAAACACCTATGGATGAAATGCTACAGAAGTGAGCGAAACAGCACCCTCTCTTCCTGGCCAATATTTCTGAAAGAACTATCTTGGATGGCTATATGAAACTGGACTCGTCTTCCACAGAACTGCTGGCCGTTTACTGGAGTGAAGAGGACCCCATCAACTGTGTCACCCTGAAGAAAATGGGGTGAAGGAGTGGGGTGGGGTAAAATAATACGCACTGGGAAATCTCCCTTGGGTTTTAAAAAGTATCTGAGGAACAATACTGCTTGGAGGGCAATTTTGCCCATCCGATTCCCAGTTGCATTTTGGTTCTTCTTATTTTTTAAATAAATAAATAAATAAACTCCCGAATTTTATGTATTCTGACATTTTTCTTTGTGCTTGTGTTTGTTTTCTTGAAAATGAATGTTTCCCATTTTCCTGCAAAAAAATGCATCTCTTGTGTTGTTACGTAAACATTTCTCAGGCAACTCGGGCATAAAGAGTTCCTGTGTTTGAAATACAGCCTAATCACACTTCAATGTAAGAATATAACTAGTGAGAATTTGAAAAGTTGTCAGCCAAAACATTTTTCTTTGCCAGCATGTAAATCCAGATAGGGATACTGTTTTCTGCCACTCTCTTCCATTTGCTCCCCAGTGCCTCAGTCTAAGTAATTTATACTGAAAATGATAGATAGATAGATAGATAGATAGATAGATAGATAGATAGATAGATAGATAGACAGACAGACAGACAGACAGACATGTATATATACACAAATACATATTTGTTTTTATTTATTAAAATATTTACACCCCTGCCCTATATCAAAGATCTCAGATTCATATATATTTTTAATTATACCCCTCAGAGCGGGTTACCAAACATACATCCAGAAAGAAAATATTTGTAGGAGACCTCATTTGCGAGCACTTCATGTGTGTCCCCCCAAATTTCCGAGTGTTTTAAAAATATTTCCCAATCATTCTTTGAAATAAAACTAAAAACATGTAAGAATATTTTAAGTGTCATATAGGCTACAGAATAGAGAGGGTTGCTTGTTTTGCTGAGGCCTGGTTTTTAGATTTCACCCTCCTCTTTCCAGAGGCTATCTACTTTCCCTAAATTAAATGGGCTATCTACATTAAACCCCCTCCAAAAATGAAAAAAAATTGCAGGAAACTGAAGGTTTTGTGGTATGCAGTCAGATAGATAATTCAGAGAGAGAGATGTAACCAGCGTCCAAAGCGGCAATAGACAGGCGCTTCAACTTTGGTCCAAAGAAAATAAAATGGTAACTAAACTCATACCAGCATTTTGGCGACTAGAGATCCCATGTTGGGGCAGAAATAACTTGAACACACTTTTCAGTACCACCTCAAGGAACATAATATCATTCCATAATTCTTTGACTTAAGTTACTCCGAAAGAAGGAAGCAGTATAAGAGGGATTGTAAAGTTTGATAGATTTCTTGTGGTGATAGTTTACAGTTTCTAAGCCAACATCTAAAGGCGTGGGTTTTATTTTTGCATCACTGTTATTGTACTCCAGTGTACTTTGCCATAAATCAGAATTATTTCCTCCACAACACGGGGCGTAATACCAAGCAGAAATACAAATTTAAGGTAATCATTAAAGTGTTGCTACCAAAGACTTCTTCTTAGAAGGGAAAATGAATGAATGCCATAAAAACGTTAGTGGGGGGTTGGGGGAAAGAGAGAAGTTAGTTTTAAAAGAAGGGGAGAAAATACAATGGACATAAGAGGCACTTTCCACGGCATAACTCAAGGTTAAATAATTAGAAGGGAAACGGAGCAGGTAAAATATTATGTGCAAGTTTGAGATGTACTTTGGTGTGAGTTATTGGACACGTGCATCTTTCTTTCTTTTTCCCCCCCTTGCTCTCTCCGTTTTAAAAATGTTTTAGGTTTTAAGGGGAACGTGTGGCTTCCCTGTGTGAGAGATTGGGAGAGATTGGGGCAGTTCTCCCTCGCAGCCAGAGCCGCGGCCCTCCGTCGGAGGGTAGGACTCGGCCCTAAGAGAAGCCAAGGGGAAATTGGGAAAACCCAAGGCTCCTTCTTTTTTTTCGGGAAGGGGGGAGGTCAACGGAACTGTCTGCCTTTGGCATTCACAGGAAGGGCAATCAGACAGCAGAGACAATGGGCCACCGTCTGTACTTTGCTCCAGATCCCCAGAGGAAGAAAGGTAGCCAAACTCCTCGAGTTTTCGCCTGGCTTTCATTTCCTCCCTGGTTTTGACCACAGATTGTTCTTTCTTTTTTTAAACCCAATAACAAACCAACCTAGAGATCTACTGGATCAAGTCCACTCTTGAGCCAGCAAAAATGGGAAGAATACCGACCCCTGCAGCCGCCGCAGCCATCCTTGCTTCCTTTCTTTTTCTTCTTTCTTTACAATTTTAGTAAAGTACATCTCAGCACATGTAACTACATACATGTATGCATACACACACACACACACACACACACACACACACTTTGCACACTGATTTCTAAAGGAGTAGTGTAAAACCGAAACGAGGCTCCCCAGAGCAGGCTTTCCTGGTCTTTATTCCCCACAAATGCTTTCTCCTTTTAAAGTTTTAATAGCATTTTGTTGGTATTTATTTTCTGCAATTAGAGGGAAGCATTTTTCCCAACGGGGGTTCTACTTAGGCTGATGAATTTTATTTCTCTTCTCATTAATGACCCATGTTTATCATACTTCTAATTATTTTTTTTAACTTTAAGCAATATTCCGTCTCCTGGATACATTCCCTTGCCTGCTCCTTTATTGGCCAGACCTGCCAGAGCTCCAAAGAGGCGGATTGAGGTTAAGAAATGGCACGGAAGTGGGGTCTTTTCCCCCCTTCTTCTTCTTCTTCTTTTGCTAGGGAGGTAATCCTCTCTCCCAGGCAACCTCCCTCCAACTCCAGCCACCAGGGCCATCTTTTTGTGTGTATGTGAAAGACTTTGACCGTCAGCCCCAACAAGAGATGTTGGAAATCCTTCACTGTGTGTTTGTATAAGGAAGAGATGGCTTGGACGCAAGCACTCTCCTCATATTTATTTATCAAAGGACAGTCAACAACATCCTATACACAACCAGGAACCCATTCTTCACCAGCTTTGCACCTTTGAAAACGCCTCTGTCTTGTCTTCAGGGATATGGGTATAACTCAGGAGAATACCTTGGATCTGTGAAGAGGATAAAAATCAAATTATTTGACAGGTTTCACCACAATGCGATTTGTAGATGCCTCTTCCTGCTTCCTATAGTGAAATGGGGGCAGAGGGAGAGAGAAATATAACACACGCAAGAATGCGCAGCAGTAAATAAGGATATAAAAGACTTGGAAACACACACACACACACACACACATTATTCTTAACCAAACAGACTGGGAAGCGAGGCCAAATGTTGCCTCCCCCGACCCACATACACACATACACATATGTGCACACAAAGAAATACATGTGTGAAAAGGTGTAAGGCTCCCGAGCCTAAAATTATGGAGTCAGCCACATGATATGCAAAAATAAAAGAGAGAGAGAGAGAGAGAGAGAGAGAGAGAGAGAGAGAGAGAGAAAAGAGTGGGGTTTGTGGAGAGGGAGGGAGAACGAGGGAAAGCCATATAATGCCAAACTGCATTGGTCTTTAATTTCATCACCTATAAATGAGGAAGTATTGGTTCCCATGCTAAAGTTTTATTCTTTTGCTTATAAATATTATGTGGAATTTTCGTTGGATATCATAAAACTGAACGATTTCTATCAAACTGTTTTAAAAAGACCTATGCAGATAACACAAATAGAGGCTATAAAGTCGCAAATAGCTTTCCAGAGGAAGCAAACGGGCGTTTAAAGTGCAGGAAAGCTCTTAGCATGTGCTGCATTTCGGAGAGGGGGGTGGGCGAGTGGCATGGAAGGGGTGGAAAGGGCTTGGAGACAAATCGGATGATGTCTTTTAAGACTTCCTTGGCCTACGATATTAAAACTTCTCACCCTTGAAGATTGGCTTGGGGGGGGGGCTTGAAGTGAAGGTGGGGGGCTCCCAGTCTTAAAAAACTCTTTTCAAAGCAACAGCCGAATGGAATTGTAAAACAAGGAACACGGGAAGGCGAAGATCCACTTTGGCCTTAGAAAACCCACGTTGCATTTTAAAACACTAAATATACACACAGCCCAAACTGATCAAGTGCCCTGATTTTATCCAGCACAATTTTCCTCACTGTTTATTTAGCTTTCTTTTCCCAAAAAGAGAGCGATAGAGAGAGAGAGAGAGAAAGTCTTCTTACTTATTTACCCCTTGAAAATGACTATGAACCCTTTGAAGGCTTACAATCCTTCGTAATGATCTTGAAATTCCCCGCCGCCTGGCTAATACTATTCTTGCCATTGTTATTATTATTATTATGCCTGTTTGTATTCATCTTTTTATAGTGAAATTATTTAGAAAAGGTCCAATTCCTTTTTTTAAAAAAAAAACAAACAACAACAAACCCCTAAAATTATCAAAGTGGGGCTTCTCAACACGTTAGCCAATTTAATATAGACTAAAGAACAATTTGACTTAATTGCAACCCGATTTAGGAAACGCATAACAAAGGAAACAGCCACAAGGAAAACATCTAATTCAACATATCTCTATATCTGAAATACCCGTGATTGAGGTGACGTCGTTAAGTTGAAAGAGAAAGAGAGAAGAAAGAGGCTCATAAAGAGTAAACGAGACTAGAGCCAAGAAATTAACCAAGAAGATATAAACATATACTTAGGTATTCATAGAGGCACACAGACACCTTTGGCTGGAAGTAGAAGACATGAAAACAATATCAGAGACAAACTTAGTTTGATCGCAGAGGCTTTCTAATGAAGAAGGCGTGCCTGGGACACTCCATAGTCCGAAATTTCATTTCATTTTATTGAAGCAATTCCGTGAATGGATGGAGGAAGTGCCCACATTTACACTCCCACTGGAAAATAATTCTCTGTCCTTTTCTATTCATCTGTTTATTTTAATGCGGCTCTGTAAAGCATCTTTCCCAATCTGTTCAGAGTTCTAGATTTCTGGATGGATGAGAACAGGAATGATTTAACAGAAAAGTCCCTTTAATTCATATATATATATATATATATATATATATATATATATATATTCCTTCTAGGGGGATATTATTTTTAAGTACTGGAGAGAAGGATCAACAGGCAAGAAACTTTGTTTAAAAAAAGAGAGAGAGAGAAGGAAAGAAAACCCTTCTGGAATAAATAAACGCAAAAAACGCCCCAAGAACCCTCAACTGAGATTTCAATTATTAAACAGTTTTTTAAAAGCAGGAAACACCTGGATTTAATAAGATGACTTAATACGGCAGTGCTTTATATTTGTCGTAAGCCCAGAAAACTGGAATAACTAATAGTTAGACACGGATTCTAAAGATCCTTTCGATCCCCTTCGACTTTAGGAATATTTCAGTTCAGTTTCTCCACCATTAAAAAAAAACTAAAATTATAAAGCAACTCAGAAAAGTATTTCTCTAGGACCAAAAAATTATTTTTCAAGGAACATCTTTTTCCCCATGGAAGAAGATAATGAACAAAGAAGAGGAGTTCCTGCTTAAAAGAAGGGAGTGGGGAAGGAAAAGAAAAGAAGATAAAGTTCACTTAGCATCTGAACACTGATTTAAGTATTTAAAAGCCCCCTCCCCAAGAAATTTGACTTAGGTTAATAGGGGAGGGGGGAAGGAAAGGGGTAAAGGGAGAGGTAAGGATGAAGGAATAGAGGAGGAGATGATTATTTGCTGACCTTTTAATTTGAATTTGACTTTGCTCCTATTTACGCGTTGGCTGCCTGCATTTTCCCCCCACACTGCCGTAGTAGACACGCGTTGGTTCATTGGTAAACAAACTCGAGGGAAAGGGTCCCTGTCCCTCTCTCTCTCTCTCTCTCTCTCTCTCTCTCCTTTGTTCAACGTGAAGGTCCTGGGTTCGCTACCCTCTAGAAGCTGATAGATGGCGCTGTTGCTCCACGCTGGTTTCCCCGTCTCCCAACAACTTGACCCCGGTGACGTCACCGGCGTCTGAATCATCAAGGCCATTTTCAATCCTCATTGGCCTGGCAGTCACGTGGTTGGGACCCAATGCGTGGATAATTATGGTGGCTGATATTTTTTTTCCTCCCCTCCTAAAAAAAAGATGTCAGCCCCTGGCTGTAGTATTCCTCTTTAAAACCCCTCTCTGAAAATGTCATGTCCCAACAATGTGACTCCCAACTCGTTTTTGATGGACTCGTTAGCCGGTACCTGCAGAGGGGAGAACTATTCCTCTAACCAAGGGATGTATATGCAGTCTGGGAACGACTTCAGCTGTGGGATGATGAGGAACTGTGGGATCATCCCGTCTCTTTCCAAAAGGGACGAGGTGAATAACAACGCCAGCCTGTCTCTCAACACCTATCCATCTTACCTCTCTCAGCTAGACACCTGGTGTGACCCAAAAAGTACTTACCGAATCGAGCAACCTGTTGCGAGGCAACTCCCCTCCTGCTCTTTCCCAACCAATGTCAAGGAAGAAAATGCTTGCTGCATGTACAACACTGACAAAAGAGCCAAAAGCGCCACCGAGGCCACCCTCTACCCCAACCAGATGCCTGAGTCTTGCCTAAATGACCATGAAGTCCCCGTGCCCAGCTACTACAGAGCCAGCCAAGGTTACCCCTCCATGGAGAAGGCGCCCAACTGCAGCAACCCCAGCGACTTTGAGGCAAGTTTTGAACCCAGGGCGAGCCTCAACCCGAGGAGCGAGCATCTGGAGCAACCTCCACCTCCACCACCTCCACCTCCACCTCCACTTCCACCACCTCCACCGCCTCCAACGTCTCAGCAACAACAGCCGCCTCCGCCGACACAACAGCAACAGCAACAACAACCGACCCCACTGTCACAACCAGGAGCTAAAGTCAGCTTCCCAGAAAACCCAAAGCCCGAAAACCCCCAGAACACCCCCGCCAACGAAATTAAAACAGAAAAAAGCCTCCCCGTTGCCAAAATCAGCCCTTCGGAAGCTGAGAAGGACCTGAGCAAATGTACAGATACCAGCACTGACAACTCCGACAACGAAGCGAAAGGTAAGAGGAAGATCTCCTGCACCTTCGGGGAATGGGATGGGGAAGAAGAACAACAATAATCATCATAATAATAACAACAGTAATAATCCTGTTCTTCATCATCATCATCCTTGTTATTTGTTGTTGTTGTTACTCTATTATTGTTGTTGTTGTCATTATTAACACAATTATTCCTTCTGCTATATTACTATTCAGAAAGGAATGCCTGCGGTCCTAGTTCCGCCAGAATGCGTTAACTTTTCTCTGCACCCCCTTTTTAGTACAAATGTTGTTTGTACCAAAAAATTATAAAGGGCAACGCTTCCTGCTTTCTTTGCTAAATAGTAAAACCACCACAACAATAGGGAACAACAGCAAAGGACAGCAGCAACAGTAAACAGTGCCAACAACGACAAGATCAACAACAACAGCAAGCGAGATGAGCTCCTAAGGAAAGGAGACTTTTTAAATAGGTTGAAACACTCAATGCTTTTAAATCCGAAGTTCACGTTGTTGTGTTATTTTCGTGGGGGGGGGGGTAGGTTTGTGTGAGATATCTGTGTTTGGGGTGCAGTTGTTGCAAGCCACTGTTGCCTGTTGTGTTGGTTAAGTTGTGTTTGTCGTAAGGGGTCTCCACACTCTTTTGATGTGCAAAGGTTTTCACCAGACTTTTTCAAGGTTAGAAAATGTGTTGGGTGTTTGTCCTCTGGAATTGCCCTCCTTTCTCCCCCTTTCCCTCGCTGGCTGTTAAAAATGTGGTCTTTCCCTCCTTCCCCCACTTTTTATTTTTAATTTTAAAAACACCATATTCTTTCTTTCTGTTTTATTTATTATTCTGTTTTATTCGTTCTTTCTGTTTTGTTTGTGAAATCGGACTGTTTCTTGTTTGAGCGCGGTGGGGCCGGAGGAGAGGAGAAGAGATGTGTGGTGTGGAAATGGTGTGTCCAAACACTTCAGGCTGGACTTGATTGTTGAGTTTCATGATCAATGCTGCATTCCTGTTTGATAACCGGCGGCCGGCTCCCGGCTTCAGGAGTCTGACTGGGGTTGGAAACAGCTCGCAGACCATTCATGTCTGTGGAGCATCTGCTTGGAGTTTGGGCGTTCAAGGGATAAAAAGGCTTTTAGCTTTGATGAAGGAGAAAGGTGGTGTTTTCCATTGGAAGTTGGCTTGTGCTCTTAAAACAATCCTGCAAAAACGAAGTTGCTTGTGGTCCATTAGGTCCCATTCTGGGGAAGAAGGGCTCCAAGCATTTAATTTAAGGTCACAGAAAGGAAGACATGGAGGATGGGTGCATAGGATGCGTCTTTTTTGGGGGGGGGAGGAAAGGGATGAGAAATTAAAAGTGTGTATGGCCTCCTATATTGCTGAGAGGGGACTCAGATAAAAAGCAATTGCTTTTCTTTTAAAAAGGGGGGAAGAGAGAGAGAGAGAGAGAGAGAGAGCTTTAAAGTACGCGAATTCAATTTCTTTGAGAACCTAAACACTGGGGAATAAAGTGTATAAAATCAACAGTCGAGAGAGGTCTATTTGGGTGGTTGTATGTTGTCCTGTGTTCGCACGTGCATAGGAAGCGTACATGCATAGCTGTGGCACATATGCATGTATGGCCCCCATCAATACATATGCATACATGTGTTGCTTGTTTTGGCTCTCACAAAAGAACCCAGGCTTTCGTTCCCTCGTTTTCATCCCTGATAGGGCATTTCGTTCATTCGTTCCAATATGCATGTGTATATGTGCACATGTGCATATATGTACCTGTGTGCATATGTGTGTGTGTGTATTTCAATATTTGATGCTGAATATATGCATGTGTAAAAATTTGTGTATTTGCATATATGTGTGTATGTGTGTACACACACACACATATGCATATATATATATATATATATATATATATATACACACACATAGACGTACATATATTTATGTGCTTGTGTTTATTCATTGTTATATTTTTGCTTTATGGTGATGCTGAATGTATGTATGTGTGTGTATGTGTATTTATATATATTTGTTTATTTGCATATATCTGTGTACGTGTGTGTATACACACACACACACACACAAATATATGCATATAAACACATACATATACATATATTTGTGCTTGTGTTTATTCATTGTTATATTTTTGCTTCATGATGATGCTGAATATATGTATGTGTGTGTACGTGTATTTATATATTTGTGTATTTGTATATATATGTCTATACACATATATGCATACACATACATATGTTTATGTGCTTGTGTTTATTCATTGTTATTTTAAAATGACTGAAAACGGTGGCCTTTTTTGTGTGTGTTTTTGGCGCATCTAAGATGAAATTATTTCGTCTGTGAGTTCAACTGCCATAATAAAGATGGAATTTTTGTTTTGCAAAGTCAAGATTGTTATTATTATTATTATTCATTTATTTCTAAAAGGAATCTGTACACATGTATCCCCCAAAGGTGTTTCTTACGAAATGCCAACTCACGCCCTATATTATTCGCGGGAGTCAAAATTGACAAAAATAAACAAACAAATAAAAATTAAACACGACTGGCATTTCGATTTGGAATGGGAGGAAGAGAGGAAGAAGAAGAAGAATCTAACAGGTGATCTCCTTTTTGCTTCATGGTGATGCTGAATTCAAACAAATTAATACCTATGAAATGTCCCGCCTTAGATGTTCAAATTCTTCTTCATTTTTCCCCCATGAGAAGAGAAGCCATCATTAGAGATGAAACTGGCATTGCATGTATTGTGCCATTTGAGCAGTGGTTGATTTGTGTGTTTGTGTGGTGTTTGTTTTTAATTTGCTCGCCTTTTGCTTTTTTCTTCCATATGGTCTCCTAAATTCCCTTTCTCTTACCCCAGCCATGGCAATTGGAGGAGATCAAGAAATGGAGTTGAGGGGTTTGGGCGTTTGCAGGGTTCAATGGCAGTGTTGGGGAATGTGAGAGGCATCGCAATGGTTGTTAGGTTGTTAGGTTGTCGTGAGTGTGTGTTTTGGGGAGGGTGGGCAGGAGCATTGCTGGTCTCTAGGAGAGTGGGATTTCTAGGAAGTGGTGGCGTCAGTCTGGCAGCCCAAAGAGACCCGGAGATTTTAAGAGTCCCCAAACGTCTTCCACCTATGCCACACATATTCACACCTTAGATAAATGTTAACTGGCTCTGGCTGCCACAATCTTTGCAGGTCCAAATTCAAATCCGAGGTGTTTATGTATTTCTGTGGTGTGCGTCTGAAGTGTGTGGCCGTGGCTGCCCAAAGGAGATTGTGTCTGCCATTGCGAAGAAGCATGGCCCTCTGGACAAGGCTAATAGAGTTGGGATTTTGTCCAGACAAATATGTGTGAGGTTTTTGCCCTCTTTCTCTCTCTCTTTTCTTTTTTATCCTTTTTTTAAAAAACAAATACCCAAATCGAAAGTCTCTCTCTTCTCCCACTATAAAAGGAGGCACTTTCCTAGAGGCTTAACGCCCGAATAAAAAGGAAACCTGGTCCTCTGATGAAAGAGAGGGAAAAAGCCACAGTTAGTTAAGCAAAAAAAAATAATTAAAAAATTGCCCTTTAAATGTCATTTCCAGAGTCTTGCTTTATTTTGTCTGGTTCTGGATACCAGAAGATGCTGGTCGGGTAAAGCCTCCGCCAGGGCGCTATGTCGGGCTAAAAGGCACATTATTCAAATATGAGGTTTAATTTCTGAAAGCCTGGATGAGAATAATGTCACAGAATGATACCCTGTCAGAAGAGATTGCCAATAGCTCCAGCGCCTTTTCTGCTTGGGATATTTTATTTTCCTATGGGGCATCTATCCCTTCCTTAAAATATACATCCTTTTTAGGACCATGAAGCGGTGGCGGTTTTTTGTATTCTGATGCCCAGGTGAACAATGCTATGAGTAAAAAGGTTTCATCCTCCACATTTTCCAGAACCATTAGATGTAAGAACCTGTTTAATTAGAATTCTTAAAATCTGTAAATAGCCGACCAGAGGGAGCTGGAGACGAAACCCATTTATTTGAGCCTAAGATGGAGATTCTGGTGTTAACAAAAGAATCTGCTTTATAAAGAAGCAAAATGCAGTCTGAAGCTTAGGAAGCTCTCCTTGCTATTCCACAGATACTTATACAATAATATTATTTTTAACAGAGGATATAAAGGCAGAAAACACTGCAGGAAATTGGCTGACAGCAAAGAGCGGAAGAAAGAAAAGATGTCCTTACACTAAACACCAGACGTTGGAACTGGAGAAGGAATTCTTATTCAATATGTACTTGACCCGTGAGCGCCGCCTGGAGATTAGCAAGAGTATTAATCTGACAGACAGACAAGTCAAAATCTGGTTTCAGAACCGCAGGATGAAACTCAAGAAAATGAACAGAGAGAACCGAATTCGCGAACTGACTTCCAATTTTAATTTCACTTGAAAGTGTTCACACACACACACGAAGAAAGAGGAAGGGATGGAAAGTGTGAAAAGGAGGGGGGGAGAAACCATTACAAATCTTGTGCAGTATTTTTTTTTAAATCCCCCCCCTTTGGGTATAAATGCATTGCGTATGGGAGGGAGGTGGGGAGAGAAAGAGGGGGGGATTCAAGACCTCAGGCTAGTGTGCAGTCCTATGATTTGGGTATTTACAGTTTGTAGAGAGAGAAGGTGCATCCATCGGTATAAGCATGAGAATATAAATATAAATATATATATATTGCATCAATGTTTCTATGTAAAATAAAAGAGTAAGGCGGTTGCTTTTAAAAGAAAACAGCTTCTAAGATGTTTTAAGTTATTCAGGAGCAGCACAAAGAAAAGGGAAGGAAGGGTGGGGAGACTTAAAGGACCTATTTCTATGCCTTTCTTTTTTCTGTTTAGGGTTCCTAGGTGTTTCTGAAAGTTTGCTTTTCCTATCCTAGTGTAGTTTGCCTATTGTATAATAAAAACAATGACTAAAATGAATTTCATACGTGTCTGTAAATGGAAGTGGCAGTGGGGAACATGCTCACGTTGTGTAGTTATGCAGTCTCCTTCCAATGAGGTGGTACTATCGAGCATTATATTTAAGGAAAGATAACAATAATAATAAAAGCAGTACTGATATCTTACAATGGAGGGAGGGGGAGGGAGTCTGGGGTGGGGTTTTTTGGGGAGGTGACTGCTATTTAAATATAATCTGTATGTGGTATCCTTTGCATGTATCTTCCTTTATGGAGCCAAATAAATGTCTTACAACCGTGTTCAACTGGGTATTTTTCAAACTGATTTCTACCACCCCCATCTTGCAAAAAAAAAAAAAAGCACGCCCCCCCCCCTTTTCCCCCTTCTTCTATTTTTTTTCTCCCCAGGACTCATCCTTTTAAGGCTTTCAGGAGAGTATCCTAGCGGGTTTAATATAAGTGAGAGACCATAACGTTGATTTAAATATTATCCAGGTGACCACAATAAGTCAAGGTCATAAAACAGTAATGTCAGGACAGTCTTGGTAAGCGCTGGAGGTGGATTTTATGATCTGCAAATATAATGTGCTGCAGCAGTAAAAGATGCATTTAAAGGTGACTGTGGAGGAGGGAAGCAAGTCAGAAGCTGAGCTGCATTCTTGGGATGCACACTCCTCATGGCTTTGGGTCTTTTTTTTAAAGGAAAGGCACGCTCCTTTTGCCTCCTTTGGAAGAATCACTCTATTAAAAAACAGGAATACTTTTTTTAAAAAACATCATCATCAACGACAACAACAAGAAGAAGATCAACAACGCAAAAAATGGGATGTCAGCGTGGAAGATGTGCAAAGGTAAGACAGACGATTTCTTGGCTAAGATACATGGCAGAGGTACAAGTGGATTTCTGTTTTTCCCTGTGTCTGCTACTCAAGGTAAAGGCGGCGTGGATGTGAACTCCACTTTGGAGCTACCCAGCTTTTGCACGGATGGGGCGTTCGGTTGGCTTTCTCCGGAGTTGTCTTTTGGTTCGAGTTTCCTTATTCCTGTGTGACAGCTCATTTTCGACCAGAATATGCATGGCTGAAGAACGGTGGTGCATAGATTTCCATTCCCATTCCCCCTCCCCGAAAAATCAGCACCAGGACCCTACTCCACCCTACTTCTTCATCTTCTTCTTTTTAAAATAACTTACTTGAGGTGAAGTTGGACTCACGTTAGAGGCAGATACCATAGAGTCTCCGGTCTTTGATTGTTGTTGTTGTTATTATTATTATTATTTATTTTTAATTGCGTCTGTTTGGGGGTGGGTGGGATGGAGGACTTCTTCAGTAAACCCAAGACACGTTTGAAATCGGGGTGACTGCCTTAACATGCCTTTTGGTTTCAGAATTTTGGCTGGAAGATGAGAAAATTTGGTGGCATTTTGGAATACGCACATACACACACACGCTTCCCCCTTGTCTTTGTAGGTCCCCCCCTGTGATTTCTTTCCCTTTTCTTCTTTTATCCCCCCTCGGGAGTGGCTGCTCTGGCAATATGCACTCGCAAATGGCTAAGGTCAGAGCCGAGGCAGCTCGCCAGTAAAGGATCGTGGATGTGTCTACTATATAACTCAAGGGATACTCCAGCGGCTCCGTTAAACGTTTCAGCCGCAGAGACACAGACAACTAGAGGGAGAGTTGACTGCAGATTCTATTAAAGGGGGAGGAGGAGGAGGGAGAGGAGGAGGAGGAGGAGGAGGAGAAAGGGGGGTCTTAATGAAGAGATTAAAGATGTTGCCTTAATTTGAAGAATGTTTTCTTGAGAGACGGTGGATTGGCACTGGCGTTGCTTGCCTTCTGACTTCGGATATGTAGTGACATTACAGGAGATCCCACAAAGGGGTTCTTTCTTTCTTCTTTCTTCTTTCTTCTCTCTCCTCTATGTCTTTCTCTTTTTCTTTCTCTTCTCTCCCTCCTTCTCCCTCCCCCCCCCCCCCCCCCCCCCCCCCCCCCCCCCTTTTCCCCACGGTCTTTCTGACAGAAATGAGTGTGGATCTTTCGCCCTTCCATGCAGCTGATCCGTGGTTTAGGTAGTTTCATGTTGTTGGGGTTGGCTTTTAACTCGGCAACAAGAAACTGCCTTAATTACGTCAGTTAGTCTTCATCAAGGGCAACCTTCCTCTCTTTTTTTCCCCTCCCCTCCCTCCTCTTTCTTTCTCTCCCCCTCCCCACTTATTTACACGCAGCCAGACCAGAGCCGAGAGATGGGGTGCTTCTAAGGGGAAGCGAAGCTCCGAAAATTGTTTCATGCCGATTTATTTTGTTTAAAAATAGAATGGAGGAGCGGGTGTGAGAGAAAAGAGGGTCTTCATTGCATAGGGAAAAACAGGTCCGCCAGACGCTATAACCCCCTCTGTCTCCCCCCCCCAAGTGTTCAACACTCCCTCCCTGCTTCCTCCCTCCAACTCCAGGTCTCCAAGCACATATTGCTACTTATGGACTGAGATGAATTTCCAAGCTGCTTTTGTTTCTGGCCAATGGTGTTATGGAGGCGGACAAAGAGGGGATCCCTCTTTGAGAATTGCTCATCAAAAGATTGAGTTGGCTCAAGTTAAGACTGCAATAGTTGTCTGAGTGTCAATCCCGAGTTTTCGGTGTCCTTCCCTCTCTCTCTCCCTCCCTCCCTCCCTCTCTCTCTCTCTCTCTGTCTTTTCTTTCTGGGCAATCCTTGGCTATTTTGTGTTCTTAGGATTTCCGAAAGCTTCCTGAGCACAGGGTCTGCCCAAGGAATATGCACGGGGCAGTTATTCATCTGTGTCTCTATATGTGTAAGAGCTCAATAAACCCGGCGCGTCGACGGCTACTGGAAAGCTAACGTTACAGCCTAGTAACTTCTGTGGCAATCTCCTGTTGCCATATGATGGCCGGTGCTCGGAGTATTAAATCAGATAAGTTATAGCATATTATGTTCCCTGAAGGTGCACCGAAGAACAAAGCAGTAAATAGGAGCCAGGGCTCACTGTGTCTCCTTAAGAATCCCCAAACAGCTCAGGTTTAAAAATTAATAGCCATTTTACAAGCTTAAAAAAAACCCAGGGTGGGCTATCACTTGCAAAGGCTTACGACTTGCTGTAGCTTTCTGAACACTAGCTGGAATCTAATCTGCTTTATTCCCACCCCACTCACACACTGAAGAGATCTATGAAAGCTAAGTAACTGCTGACTAAGAAAATGGCTCTGCTCAGTTGGAGGATTAACAAGTTGTAGTAGTGGTGGAGGTGGACTTTGTGATGGCAGTGATGGCGCTGAGAAGAAGGGCGACATTCCAAGAGTGGTCTTTTCCTTTGGTGTTCTTTTTTAAAAAGTCTTTATTCATTTACATGTTTTTGGAGGAAAACACGGAGTTAAAGAGGATGGGTTCTGTTCTCTTCTTTCACCTTTTCCGAATATTATTGTTGATTTCAGAGATCCCCTTGTTCCCTCCATTTTCATTATTCTTTTCTAGGTTCAGGGTTATACTGTGATGCTCTCAACCTCACACTTGATACGAAGGAGGCTTCTTTAGGTCAGAGCATGGAGTTATCAAATTTGGTGTAAATAGTTCAAGAAGGAACTGAACCTTGTGCATTATATGCCGAATGCAGTTTTGTGTTTTCCGCACAGCTAAGGGGGAATCGCCCACTCTCTCTCTCTCTCTTTTTCCCCCTTGAAAATCTTTGGGTTGTTGGTGGTGTGGTTGTTTTTATTCCTGCCTTTCATGTTTATGTGTCAACAAACTTTTCTTCAGGAGAAATGAGACGATTTTCGGCTGAAAGGACGCATTCAGCTTGAATTAGGAGTAGTGGTAAACATGGCCTTCCAGAGGCACTTGAAATGGCTAGACTGGCTTTCGGTGTGATGGGGCCGCTTTCTTGGTTGTTGTTGATGCTGTGTGCCTTTTAAAAGTCCATGAACAACCCAAGGGGACTGGTTTTGGCTCAGAAAATAACCCTGTTTGGCCAAGCGGCTATGTTCGGGATCTTGCAAAGGTGGAATACGCCACAAGCCCTCCCTCCAAGTTCGTAAGCCTGTTGATAAGAAAGCGCAGTACAGAAATATAAAGATTCCTCCCATTGTATCTTGTTCCTGTAAACTAGCATTGCAATAGATAAATGGCTGATCATGAGTTCCATAATTATTTGCAATAGTCCTGTGGTAGTTGATGGATTTCTCTATTCATTATAGATAGAATTCTCCCCCCGTTTTCATATTAATTCTCAAATCATCTCCCCCTCCCCACACTTTTTTAAAAATTATATAGCAGCATAAAGAAGGATGGTGAGAAATATATATATATATATATCCAGGCAGTTATAAAATTTTATTTCATCTCCCCCCTTCTATGAACACAATACAGAGAGAAGTCTAAAGTAATATATGTTTAATCGACCCAAGTCAAGAAATGTAATAAAAGTTAAATCCTCCCCTACTGTGTTTCCCCACTTTTCCTTTTAAACGATTGTATTAGATCTGGATGAAAGGGGAAAATTTACAGACTTAAGCATTATTACGGCGTCTTCCTTCATCTCTTATGTGAAAACATGTGTAATTATGAGGATCTCGTGCTGTTTTGCCTACATCTCTCTTTCGACAAAATATTGTTTTGCTCGATCGCTAAACATCCTTGTCTGTTTTTGCTGGGGCTGCTGTTGGGCTTATAAAATATGATCAGCATTCCGGTTTGCTTACAGTTGCTTCATTTTTCCCCCTTCTTTCCTCGGGTCTGTTGCTGTAATTCCGCGTTTCACAGCAGGTGTAACTTCCCAAGGCTTGCGTCTTTTGTGTATAGACAGGCCTGCGGCTGTGCCAGTTTTGTTCTTGTTTCTGGGAGTTTTGAAGGTGAAGGAGACCCCCACCCACCCACAGTGTGTAAACTGTAAATCTACATCCATCAGTATATCCATTAGATATCTATCAGTTAAACTGTGTGTCCATATGCACTCACATTACAAGGCCACAATCCAGAACATGGTTGATTGTGCTCAAACCCCATTCATTTCAGTTACTTTAAACTTCCTTAAAGCTGAACTGGAATATTTTCATGTATGACCCATTTGTTAAAGTTCATCTGTTGTCTCTGGATAGATACAGTTATATTATATGTGAACAAAACATACATGTGATTTGTCTATCCATCTGCCCACCTATCTACCTATATTGTATGTGCCTGTCTGTGCGTATATAATGTGTACCTAAATGCCTATATCATGTGGATTAATATTATAATATAATGTTGGTGAATATATGGTGTATATCCATGTGTATATTTATGTTTGTGTGTACACATACTTGTTGTCTCTGGCTCTCTCCCCACTCTTTTTCTCTCTGGACTTGTGCCCCGCTACACATATACACACAGAGACCAATGAAGAGGAAGATGTGTGTTTGCAACTGTGGAGGGGGAACAATAGTTACAATAATGGTGGGAGATGTGTAGGTGATTTCTGTTTTGCTTGTGATCAACTGTTGTTTTACAAACTCTGGTTGCTATGCTATCAGATTATTATTATTATTATTTAAACCTCACAACGTGATGGGGTATAGAAGCGCAGTGTGTGTGTGTGTGTGTGTGTATGCAAAAGATCCATTGTGTGTTTGTCTGCCTTCTCTTCCTCCCCTTGTGCATCACTGCTCTCCTATTTAAATAGTTCCTAGAAAGCCCACAGGATTGTTACACAGAGGAAGGCCCAGGGTGATGTGTGTGTGTGTGTGCGCGTGTGATGCCGGCATGTGAGTGCATGTGCATTTGTCAAGGGAAAGTTCCTTTTGCTCAGCCCTGAGGGAGTCTTGTCCGCAGAAGGCAGGTATAATTAACCGAGGCCTAGCGGAGCTTCTGCGTCGTCGTCGGGCTTGGAGCTTCGGCTAGGAATGCGTCGGCCTTCGGTTGAAACTTGCCCTTGTTTATAAAAGGCGGCCTCCTCCTCCCTGTTGGATGTGCATCTCTAACACCTTCCCTTTTCTAGCTGGCCGTGGGATTCCTCGACGAAGCAGAGGAGGCAGCCTCCATCCTGGAAGCAGACCCAGCTCCTGGCGGAGATAATTACAGCCTAGGAAGGCAATCCTGGCGGGAGAGTTGTAGAATTATGTTGGGGTGTTGTTGTCCCCCCCACCTTCCCCCCCCCCACCTTTCTTTTTCCTTTTTCTGGCACTGGGTTTGGTGAGTCGAGGTTTTTCCTTTGGATAGCCCTGACCATGGGTGTGTGTGTGTGTGTGTGTGTGTGTGTGTGTTTGTGTGTGTGGATGGGTATGATCCTTAAGATGAGATGTCAGATCTGGCTTAAGGGACAGACCATTTTATGTCTCGTTTAAATGTTGTTGCCCGCTGGGTGACTCGCAGCAGCACCCCGCATCTGTGAATATGTTCTTCTCTTTCTTACTCTTACTCTCTTCCTCCTCCTCCTCCTCCTCCTCCTCCTCTTTTTTCTAACCTGAATTTTTTTCAAGAAAGACACCGCAACACGCTGAAATCAATTGGTCCTGAGGTTTAATTGCACTTCGGAATTTATTGTCTTCTACGACTCCCACCTCCAAGCCCTAAACAGTCTGGAATCCAAAGTCATAACATCTGACAAAATTCTTAGCAGCAAGCAAAGGGGGGTCGGGGAAAGACAGAAAAGCCATTAAACAGGTACCAACGCCTCCCGAGTAAATTTCATTTGGATGTGCATTTTCTGCTGCCTGCCTTCCTCCCTCCTCTTGCCCTCGACCCTTGGGTTAAACTGAAGGATCACGTCCAAAAGAAATAAAACCGAAACACGTAACTGACCGTCTTTGAAATAGCTGATTCCAAAGAAATCCAATTCAAGCAATCCAACAATAACAAAATATGTATGTTTCTTAAATATGTATGTTTCATGTGTATGTGTGTGTGTGTGTGTGTATGCGCGTGTGCGTATGAAACATATATATATTTAAGAAATCAAAGTGAATGCACAATTGAGCTACTCAGTGGTGAAGTAGCTTCCCCCTTCCTCCGCTCTTTTTTTTTCCTGCACAGTCGAAGTCCTAATACTACCTTTAAGTATCAATGCTACCACTAGGCTACTAGTAGATGGGCTTTTTAAATGCCAGACTGGTAGTAACAATCTAGTAATGTTTTTCTTGCAATAGGAATAGTAATGTTATTCTTGCAATCTCCGTGGTATTTCGTGGCAGTAGGCTTAGGGTTTAGGAAGAGAGAGGAGAGAAGGGGAGAATCAGGTAGGCAAATTCTGTACAGATAACGTTTTCTGCCTAAAGGGAGATGGAGCAGGAGAAAATGAGGCTGGGGGAGGAAGAGGAAAGGGAGGATGAATCGGGAGAGAGAGAAGGATGGTAAGAAAACTAAAGCAATCAATAAACAAATAATATAGAGGCCACACCCCGGCTGCAAACACCTCTCCTTGGAAGTAAGCCTCCGGGCTTTTCGCAGCCAACTCAGCCTTCCGAAGCTCCTTAAGCCTTAAAGCTCCCGAAGAGAAGAGGCGGAGGGTGGGGAGGAGGGAAGCTGTTCTCTCCTCCACTACTCCGCATGGGGAAACTTCAAGGGTTGGACTTTATGCTTAGTTTGCTTTCGCTTATGAAGGGCTGTCAACACGGCGACGCCTCCGAGCCTACAGCTGCGGAGGCCTGTAGGGGCTGCGAAAACCTGGGCCGGGAGTTTTCCCAAGGAAATTAAAAAAAAAAAAAAAAAAAAGGGGGGGGGGGGGAACCAGGCATAGAGAGGAAGGGAGGAAGAAAGTGGGATTTTTTTTAATCCGAACTTGACGGTGTTTATTGAACCGGGTGGGAAACTCAAGAGGCGAAGGAAAGAAGGAAGGCACCGCCATAGGGGAGGGAGAAAGAGGGAGAGGGAAGGAAGGAGGGAGGGAGGGAGGGAGACAGGCTCGCTGCTGGGCTGCCTGTCAAGGGGGGCGCCTTGCTCTGCTCCTGGCAAGGGCCTTCCTCGGTCAGAGTTTTGTGGATGCAGAAAATCCCCCCCACATACAACCTAACAACCCCTCCATCAGCAATTTTCGGCCTGGCCTCGGCCTCCAGAGACGCACGGGAGCCATTGACCCAAGAGGCTCGGCCGATCTCTCCTCCTTCGTTGCTTCCTTGGTGCGAATCCAGCAGCTGCTCTGGAGCCCCCAAGAGTCCCGGGGGATTTGGGGTATGTGGGTGGGAGGATGGGGGATGGATGGATGGATGGATGGGGAGTGCCCCCCTTGGGTGCCTTAGGCCTGGAGTCGATCAGCACGAAGGTTTGGTTTGATATCCGGTTAATGGAGGAATGGATTGGAAGGATGCTTCAAGACAGCCAGTGATTCTGCGGCAAGAAGGACTGAGGTAGTGGCTGAAGAGGAGGAGGAGGAGGAGGTTGTTAAGCAAATCTAGATAAGCTTTAAGCCTCCCAGTCCCTCTTTGAAATTACAGGAAGACTCTTCTTCTTACAGAGGAAAGCCCTTAAGAGTGAGGTGGGAATTGCAGAGCTCCAGCAATCCAGTTATGGGCAGATAAAGTCGATGGGTGGAAAAGGTGGGAAGAGCCACAAGGAGAAGTGGGTGGGTGGGTTTGGGTGGGTAAGAGAGGCTCTGTCTGGGTCTCGGTGTGTGAGGTAGGAAGGTGGGCGCCTCTTTTCCAAGTTTCTTTCCAAAACAAGCTTTGCTTAGGCATGTATAACAATAAGTAAATAAATATGGCAGAGGGAGTTTTGCAGCTTCTATTTTTAGGGTCAGATCTACACTGAAGAGGATCAATAAATATCACCAGTCGGGGTCACTCCTCCCTCTCTTGCCATTCACGTCACAGATGACGGTTAGATCTTATTTCTTTATAAAATGCATAGGTAGATACCGATTTTAAAAGGGCACCTTTCCCAAGGATGCTCCCCCCAAGAAAACCCCATATTTTTAATATTTATTTTATTCTGAGGTGTAGGAGACAGGGGAAGCTGGCTTGGGCCACGTGGTTGTGGGGCTGATTGACTTCTATGGGAGGGGAAAGATTTTTTTATTTTTTATTTTTTAAAAATAGAAATATAGCAGTCTGTTGGAGGCACTCTGGCCGGAAGGAAGGAGTAGAAACGTTGCCTTTCGCCCTCCAGGTTATTAAAGATTAGATTAAGGATGCCAATATTCCCCCCTCTCCTCCTCACTCTGGAAAAAAGAAAAACCCATCTCCGAAAGAAGAACCTTTCAGAATACATTTCTCCAGGGAAGTTTCCTCAAACTCGCCTGTAAAGGCAGAGGCATGGAGGCGTGAAGGCAGAGACACCCCGAGGCCAAACTTATTCTCCCTTGGCTTCAGGCGGTGATGAAGAAGGCAGCGTAAGATGTCCTGGACCTTCTGCGTTCAAGGCACCGTCTCCATCCCTGCGGGTCTCCTCTATAGACAAAATGCTGCTATTCCTCTCTCTCTCTCTCCCTCTCTCCCTCTCTTTCTCTCTTTCTTTCTTTCTGGCTTCAGCATCTGCCGCGGCGGCTCTCAGGCGCAGGACTCCTTGAACGAGGAAGGCTTGGCACTACAAGCCTCCTAGGATCCTGGGCTATAGGAGCAACCTGCCATCATAGAGGAGAACTGGTTTTCCTTTTGCCATCTTCTTTGGTTTTCTTCTGGCTGGAAGGCTTCCTTGGAAAGAAAAGGCACCTCTCGCTGCTGGATTTCTTCTTTTTTGGGGGGAGGAGGGCTGCGCCATCCACCAATATTTTAATGACCTTGCTTGCTTCTGTGGAGGTTAGCAGCAGTGTTGACTTTTCCCTGCCCTTCTGTTTACATGATCCATTCTTCTTCGTCTGTGTGATCGTATGTTAGACCTTTTGCCTTTCTGAAACAATTCTCTTCTTTCTGTCTTATTTTTATCCCCTGTCTCTCCTCCCAACAGATAAGGTAAATCCTCCTCTCTCTGCATGTGTGCCTGTATGTCTCTCTCTGTGAAAGAGATTTCCTCGTTCATTCCCCATGCCTTAGTTAATCAACAACATAAATTGGGAAAAAATTATTTTGGCAAAGAAAATTTGATTTCTTAAGTGCAACCCCCAGCAAATATTCCACCTCGTGTATATGCACCTCCTTGCATGGTGTAGGTGCACTTAAAGTGTGTAACTCAAAAATAAAATTATTAAAAAATAAAATAAAATACAGATTGAAATAATATTCAGTATGAACTCTTCATTACGAATTAAGACAAAAAAAAAAGAAATAAAAAAGAAGAAAAAGAAAAAAAGGAAGTCACTTGAGACTTTTGAATGACAGATAAATTGAACTCTAGGCAGGCCAAAGGACACCTTAAAAGTTCCTATAGGACTATTTCCGTGAAAGAAAGAGCTAGGCTAAAATAGGTATGAAATTAGTGGTCAGGGGAAGGTTAGTTCATGTTTCACAGCAAGACTGCTGTCGAATTTGGATTTCTTTGACACACAGCCACACGCATAAGGAAGGAAAGTCCACACATCCCAATCTCTTTCCATTTAAAGAGCTATCCTTGTGGAATAAAATGCTGTCTCTCCAGACCAGCCAGCGAAGGCTGGGATACAATGAGCCATGACTCGTGAATTAAGATGCACTCAGGAATCTTTAATCAGTTAAGTCAAGCAACTTTTCCAGAGTCCTTAAAATAACAACAACAACGACATCAACAACACTACACAGTAATACTACTAATAAATATGATGGGGAAGAAGAAACAGAAAGAGAGGTGGGTTTTTGTTTTTTTTGGCAAGGATTTCATTGTATCTAGTTCATGTTCTCTTTCTAGGATCTCCCAAGCAAGGTACAGTACCTCAAAATAATCCCTCTCCTGGTCCTGTGTCTATGGGGGACCCGGACACTGTGGGTTTGGGTTTAATGGGACTGTTGAATCCTGCATTCCTCTGGGACACATCCCCTCCCTTTCTCTGCCCTCTGCTTCTCTGCTTCTCTCCCTCTCTTCTCAGGGAAACCTCCATAATGTTCCCTGCTTCCACTTTTCTTGTACTTCCCTCCCCTTTTGTTGCAAAATTACCGCACCTCCAAGCCGATTCTGCTACATTGGAAACCGTGAATCCTCTTTGACAACGTCTAGGAGCAGGGGGAAAGGTCTCTTCATGTTGTTGTCCTGTTGGTGTTGTCTTGGTGTTGCTTTTATATTTTTATTTTGAGGGGGCGGGGGTTCTCCTTTTGCAGATTTATTTTCCAGAAGAAGCAACCAACGCTTTCCCTACAGACTTCTAAGGGTACCAGCTAGATAGATACCTATCACCTCACTCTACCAAGCAAGTGTTATTATTTGAAATGTACACAGACACAGACACAGGCAGAGATAAAGAAGTCTTCAAGTGAAGTTCTGCCAGCCATTCGGTAAAAGAAAAAAGTTTCCATGGTAGGACTTATTTTTAAAGGGAGATGATACTCGTGGTGGTGATGATAATGATGATGACGGAGGAGGAAAACAGAATAAAACTCTTCCATGCAAGCACATCCCCAGGCTCCCTGTCTTATCATGCAAAAGGTCCCAGCTCACTCCCAGCTATGCTTTCTAACTGCAACTTACTCATACAGTTTTATTTAATGAACGACACATTTATGAACAATCAAATGATCCTCGTAAAAATTTTATTGAAGGACATAAAAACATCCACCAGTACTTGCCGAATAAAGCAACCTCTCACAAGATGAGAGCCTTGTTATTTTTGGTGGGGGGGGGGAGGGAAGGTTGTTGTTATTATTTTTCCATTCATGTTTTACAAGGTCATCCACCCAGGAGAGAATAAACACTACCCACCCACCCACAAATAAGCACCCAGCACAGACACATAGATGCATAGGTGTAAAGAGAAGGCACGTGATCCGATCCCAAGATTTCTTGCAGCTAAGTAGATTCTGGAATGTGCACCTCAGCAGGAATGACAAAAGAGATCCTTCGATCAGGCAAAAGTATGAATCTCTACATCTATTTATATATATTGTGTCACACACACACACATACATGCATATATATATTCATATGTGAGTGCGAGCAACCCACCCACAGACACCCCTAATGATTATATATCCATTCATGGGCTGGTGCTGCAAAAGAGATGAGCCAGCAGAGCAAACTCTGTCAGGACCTTCAACCGAAGGGTCCCCCTCCCCTCCTTTACCCCTTTAAAGAAATCCCATGTAATGTATCCATTATAGAATACTAGCTGTAGAAGCCAAGAGAGACCAGACAGAGACAAATTGCGTCAAGAAATAGTTCCTGTGATACCTTGCTACACCAGATACCTAGCACAGGCACACACACACACACACGCACAGTCTCTCTCCCCCTTTCCCTCTCTCTCTCTTTCCCTCTCTCTCTCTCTCTCTCATTAACAGCAGGGCTATGGAAAAGCCAGGTCGCAGAGCCAGCCCTCCAGCCACCGAAGAAACAGAGTCGCCTCTCAGCGAATGGCACGTAAGACCCAACTGCTGCTAATAACTGCATTATTTCAAGAGGTTTTTTTTTTAAATGAAAAACCCAAGTCGCATTAGGCGCTATTTAAAAAGCAGAGGAAAAAAAATTGAAAGCGAGAGAGAGAGAGAGAGAGAAAGGGGGGGCGAAAAAGACCTGCGGATTGATCTACACTGTATTTTGGGTAAATACAATCACGTGAGAGCTGGGAGCCAATGGCCAACTAGGAAAGGCTGAAAAAATAATTACCTGCCCTGATTGTTCTATGAGAAGATAAAAAGTACACATACAGTTCATACAATAATCTTATGAATGTAAAAGAGGGGGGAACAATGTCGGCTTCTGGTCCCATAAGCAACTATTATGTAGATTCCTTGATTAGTCACGAAAGCGAAGAACTGTTGGCATCCAGGTTCCCGGCGACTGGCTCTCACCCCGCAGCAGCCAGACCCTCAGGACTAGTACCGGAGTGTGCAGATTTTCCATCCTGCAGCTTTGCCCCCAAACCGGCCGTTTTTACAACTTCGTGGGCTCCCGTGCACTCCCAGTCGTCCGTGGTCTACCACCCGTATACCCACCAGCCTCACATTGGAGCTGACACGCGGTATATGCGCACTTGGCTGGAGCCTATCTCCGGCGCGGTCTCCTTCCCAGGTTTTCCAGCCAGCAGCCGGCACTACGGGCTTAAACCCGACGCCTTCCACGGCCGCAGGGACTGCGGACCGGTGGATGGACGTAGTTATCCGGATTATATGTACGGATCCCCGGGAGACCTCAGGGACAGGACCCCGCAGACTATTCCCTCCCCGGAATCTGAGGCCATCGCTTCCAACAAACACAAAGAAGAAAAGACCGAATTGGACCCTAGTAAGTCGAAGTCATTCTTGTTTACAACCGGGAAGGCATTACAGCCTCCGTGCACAGTACTCAATAAAATGAAATTACCTTGCTGTTTAGAATGCTTGGCGTCCTTGCCTTGAAACCCCAACTGGACAAGGCTTTTTCTTTCTTTTTCCCCCCTTCTTTTCTTTCTCTCATTTTTTTTTAAGGGAAAGAAAAACCTGAGTTAGGAGATTCATAAGTGGTTTGTTTGGTTTGGGGCAGAAGGGCGGGCAGCAAGAGGGAGGGGGGTCTTGTTTATGAAGATTATTGGGGATTGTTAGGCATTATTGGGTGTTTTTTTCTTTCACCCCTTCCTTTCTCACCTTGGAGAATTCATTCACTTGATCAAATATTCATAACCTGCCATGCCCTCACTTCCTTGTCCATAGTCCTTCAGATTTTTTTTTCAAGGACCAGGAATGGCAAATACAATCGTGGGCATGTGGGAGGAGGAGATTATCTTGCTATGTTTATATATTGTTGCTATTATTATTTTTAGAAGGAGAAGGTGGTGGTGGTGTGTGTGGGAGGGAGGGAGGGAGGGAGGAAAACCTAAGAGAAAACCCAACACTTAGGTTATGGTTCAGAGACTCTCTCCATCTTGTCCAAGAGTATGTCCTATGATGGCGTGAGGAAGGAGAGAAAGTGAGTGTAGGTTATCAAAAGTGAAATAACTGAGCTAAGAAATCTATAAATAGACACTTTGGGTTTAATAGATTATGGGTGTATGCCTCTGAGTGTGACTGTGTAAGAGAGAGAGAGAGAGAGAGAGAGAGATCTAGGAAAAGCAGTAGACCATTCTCTCTCTCTCTCTCTTTTTCTCTCCCCCCTTTTTAAAAAATGTTCTACAGTTCAACTTGCCAGCCAAGTGAGTAAAAGAAAGAAATACCCTTGAACATTGTTAAAAAAAAAAAAAAGCAGATAAGGCATCCAAAGGATGTCTCCACTTGTAGTTTAAAAACTCATAATTCTTCTCCCCTTCCACTGTTCCCTTCCCTCGTGGACATATGCCATTTAAGTCTGTGCAATTGATTCTGGGCAACTGGAACTCACAGCAAGCAAAAATACAGGGAATTCCATCAACCACCAGCACACCAAGAGTGAAAGTCCCCTTGTGTATAGGTCTAATCACATCTTCTGTCTGTGTGTACCTGGGTGTGCATTTTTGTACATTTCATGCAAACAGAGAAAACTGTGCACACATGTACACACCTCCACAATCTCCTCTCCATGCCAGGTGTTTGCAAAGCTTTTAGGCCTAACAAATCTGGTCAAGTGCTGGTTTCTTCCTGTGAACTTTTATTTCTCTGGTCTGGGCCATAAAGCCTGATAGACAGAAATATATCTGTATCTATATCTGCATATATGTATAAAGGGGAGAAAAAAGTGAGGGACAGAAGGAGGGAGGGAAGCACAGGGAAAAGGGGAAGAAATTTGTTTTAAAAAGCCTTGAACCAAGAAAATATTTATTAACCTCAGACTTCCGCAGGGAAAGGGTCTAAAATGTGAGTTATTTCCCTTTACCAAAGGTATAAGGTTTAGCATAGAAGAAGGTGAAGAAGTTTAGTATAGAAGAAGGTGAGTTAGGGTTGTGAAGGGATGTTTTTCTTGGAGCCAGTAGGCTTATCCTGGGGCATTCTCCAGATATTAAAAAAGAGAAAATGCCTGCAGTTCCATCAGTGGGAAGGTTATAGAGAGGGGACCAGAGAGTAATGGTTGTAAACAGAGTTTATGGGCCTATGAAGTGGTGGGAATTTTGAGTTTTTATGACTGTGTTCTTGAATTACTCCTACTGGTGTTCATGTGCAGGAGGAACAGTATTACTGATGCCACTGTTGTTATTAAACTCTTTGCTCCAATTTTATTTTTTTAAACCGTAGGCTTGTTGGAGATTGTGGTCCACGAGTGGAAAATATAAAATTGTAGTTTGCCAAAAATAAATTAAACCAAACCAAACCAAACAAAACAGAGGGCTGGTAAAAACCCATTGAGGAATTCACTGTCTTCCTCGCTGCCTTCAGAAAAGGTGACAAGCACTGCACCTCCACTTCCTATCAAAGAATACACATGCCCTTAAACTATCCTGAAGGTCAATTCAGATCTGATCAGATAATGCTGCCAAAGAGAAGGAACTTGAGAGAGAGAGAGAGAGAGAGACTGAAAGAGAGAGACCTGAGGGATCATAACTGGCTAGATATGGTTCTGGGGATTTTAGAGCTGAATGTAATGATAACTATAAGTGGATGCTTAGGTATACTTGTATATATGAGTGTCTCTGCAGCTATATATCTCCTTCAAAAAGCCCAAATCTTTTATTCTTCCAGATAACCCCGTGGCAAACTGGATCCATGCACGCTCTACACGGAAGAAAAGGTGTCCCTACACGAAGTACCAAACGCTGGAGTTAGAAAAGGAGTTTTTGTTCAATATGTACCTAACTCGGGACCGCCGCTACGAAGTGGCCAGGGTGCTTAATCTCACGGAGCGGCAAGTCAAAATCTGGTTTCAGAACAGGCGGATGAAAATGAAGAAAATGAACAAGGAGAAAACCGATAATAAAGACCAGCAGTGAAATTGGCCGAGGAGTCCCTGCAGCCAAGGGAGAAGCCGAGGCGGCGCTGGGTCTTCCTTCCTTCCTTGGGGTGCCAAGCGTTGTTCCTGACTTTTCTTTTTCTTTCCTTTTTCTTTTTCCCGGTGTGCTGATGAGTGTTTAGAATTAGTTAAACACGGCAACCATTCTGGAGCAAAAAGGACATAGAAGAGTGCTTTTCTTAAAAAAAAAGATATTAAAAAATAAAAAAAACCCAGCAACTAAACATAAACATTTTTGTTCCTTTTCAGAAAACAACAACAAAGTACTTGAATTTTTTTGTTTGTTTGTTAGAATTTTATTTTGTAAGTTAAATTTTATCCAATTTTTGTTGTTGTTGTTGTTGTTGAGTTTTGTTTTAATTTCATGACGTCGTGGCTGCATATTTTGTACAAATGGAAAGGAAAAAAGAAAAGGGGGTGGGGAAGGAAAGAGGACGGGGTGAAAAGGGGGGGAGAGTGAACCCTCAAACAATGTTTCTGTCATAGTGTTGGACGTTTCTGGTGTACTTATTTGTGTCTTCTCTGATTGTCACAGAACCGTTCTGTAATGCTGTTATGTTTTGCGATCGTAGAGCAGCTCTCTGTAAATATCTACCTAACGCCACAAAAAAAGAGGAGAAAAAGAAAAAAAAAACTTTGCTAATCGAGGTGTCTTTTTTAAAAAGAAACAATTAAATTCCTTTGGAGGACTAACACAACCTGACCCATCCCATCCCACCAACCCCAAACTGCAAAGAGATTTTTTTTAGGACTAGGGGACCTCGTCCTTGGCTTCCTAAAGGCACCATCTTGGAGGAAGGGGCCCATAGACTTAGCACTGAGAGGAATCTCTTAGGTCCCTGGGAGAAACCCAACAAGAGCACCCCTTTTCTGGGAAGAGAAAAAAAATAGGACTTCCGCTCAGGGTCGCCCTCCCTCTCACCCTCTTTATGTATTTATATCTGTATCCATGTAGCGGTAGGTAGTTCATAAAAGGAGAAGTTTGGGTAAGGGAGGCAATGTACTGCACATTTTAGGCCGGGGTAATTAATTGTACTAATTTATGGCCCCGGGCAATCAAAATATATGTACCAGATTAAATATGGGCGGCTGGCAGCCTTTGCTCCCAGCAACAGGCTTACCTTTTGTTATCTAGTGGGACTCTTTGGGATTATCAATGCAGGGCCCCTAAAAACACTTAAGGCCGGGTTGCTCGGGGGGGGGCGACTCTTTAGGTCCAGTCCCCGCCACCCTAAACCCCCTCCACCCAAAAGCAAGGGTTTATTTGCCATGGTACGGAGTCTGGGAGGGAGGACTGGTGCCAAAAAATAAAATAAGATAAAATTTAAGCCCATTTTTGAAGTCCTAAGGAAGAGTGGGGTTTATTTAAGGCTGGGAGGTTCGTCTTGCAGCCCATTCTTTAGACAAAGAGCTTTCCTTGACTTCCCCTCCTTGGCAGGCGGCAGGCCGGTTAGCTAACGGTGTTAAAAATCAGACGTTTGCACTGCTTAGGAACGAGTTAAGTGACACGAGGCGGGTTTGGGAGGGGGCCGGGGGCTGGGGGCCAGGGAGGGGGGGAACAGAGGGCAGAGATTCTCATTTTTTATAGTCCATTTTAGCCTTTCCTACAAATGGATGTTTCCGAAGTCCTTCCCAAGGACTGGCTAAATGAAAGTCAAAGGGATAAAAAACGAGCCGTCACGAGATGTTTCATCATAACAACTTGTTATGGGGTCTCTCTCTGTATTTTATTTTATTTTTTAATGAAAAGAGCCGAGCACCGTTTTAATCTTTCTAATGATAAACAGATCGGGGGTAATCACAGTGTTTTGTTTTGTTTTCTCCCCACTCTCTCTCCCTCCTTCCTTTCGCCCCACCGGATTCAACTCTTTTTAAAAAGGGGGAAAAAGAAATATCTTTTAAAAAATAAAAAACATTAAAATCTGGAAACCATTACCCCTGCTGATGTCACAAAACGTTTCTTTTGTAACGTCCTGCCTCCGCCAATACTCTGTTTCTCTGCCATTTTGTTTGTTGGGGAGTGTATTTATTTAGGGCTTTGGTTTTGGGGTGCGGCGGCAGGGAGAGAGGAAGGACCGGGGCCGAGAGGACGAGGCCTCCGCCCTGAAAGCAGGGGGTAAAGCCCTTCTTCTTCCCCATCCAGTCCAAGTCTCCAAGGGACCCCCTTGCCACTGGGCGGCAGGGCCTAGGAAGAAAAGCACAAACACAGGCGTCCCCTTGGCAGGGACAATTCCTTATTTGCCCTCTTTGGGATGGGCGATAATAACGACAACGATGATGAGAGTAATAATAGAAAGAATTAGATTTATTAAAAATTAAACATATATTGCCATGTGTGTATGAGAGTGTACCTATTAGAGTGAGGGGCAGTGAAAAGGAGACTGTCTCTCTAATCCTTCCTTCCTTTAATGATATTCTTTCTCCTCTTCCCTCTTCCTTCCTTCCTTCCTTCCTTTTCTTTCTTTCCTCCCTTTCTCCACTCCGTCATCTTCTTCATCTCAGGGAAGCTTGAGGCCATTTTATTAACTTTGATCCTTCACCAGGCTTGTCCAACTCTTCCCCTTTCAACCAGCCTTTCATTTTCAAGATGACTAAAGATGCGAGCTTTTCCTCACCTTTCCCTCCGCCCCACAACTCTCTCCCTTTCCCCGAAGGCCTTTAGCAGGGGGGCTGAACTCCCATTGGAGTAAAAGGGGGGAGAGGGGCGAGAAAAAAGAAAAAGTAAAGGGGGGTTGAGGAGGGGACGACGAAAAGAATGTAAGTTATGCTCCCTTTGTCTCTCTAAGACGGTTGTTCTCTCTTCCTCCCCTCCCTTCCCCTCCCCTCCCCTGCCCACCCCTTCTTTCTTTCTGATTTGCTTTGTTTTATGGGAGAACGCAGGGACAGTTCATGTGCAAGTCTCCCCCGCCTAACCCAACCTTCCCCCCCTCCACACACACACACACACACACACACACACACCTCTCAAATGGCAGGATGGCCCTGGCAGATTTGGGTGGGTGGCCCATGGGTTTACTCGCAAGTAAGCTCCGGCGAGGATTCAAAGCACTTTGTCCTTTCCGAAGTCAATGTCCGCAGGGCTGGAGCCTTCACAGATTGGAGGAGGAGGAAGGAGGTGAAAACGTGGAAGTGTGCCCTGTGTGCCCGTGTGTGCATTTAATGTGTAGGTAATCATTCCTCCGCCTTGCAAAAACGAAGGACTCTCCCCCTCCCATTACCTGGGTGGGTGCATTATTGTTATTATTATTTTTAAAACAAAGAACATCTCTTCATTCCCCCATCTTACTTTTTCTTGTGGAGACGTTTCCAGAAAGAAAGAAAGAAAGAAAGGAACAATTTAGAGCCGACCTGGTTTATCTGCTGTGTTCTGTATACACACCACACACACACACACACTTTGCAGAGAGTGGGGTTTAAGGGAGGAAGAAAGAGAGCTCTCATCTTCAGCTTTTTTTTTGTTGGGGAGGGGGGAGGAGGAAGCGACCCCTTTTGTAGTCGACACAAAAAAGACAGGATACAGCAGCTTTGAAAGCAGCCCATAGGTACACTTCCGCAGACCCAAAAATGCCAGTTTTACAACTCTTGTTTGTCTCACTGCTGAGGGTACTGAATAGGATGGAACAAAACAGGACCCCAGAACCGGCTAGACGTCTGGCCTTAATTGTTTTATGGTTTAAATAAGGTGGGTGCTCTTCTCTTTGAAACCGGATTATTGGAATGTTTTGTCTACCAGCAACAAACAACAGACGCACATCCCCCTCATTCCTCTCTCTCTCTCTCTCTCTCTCCCCCTCCATTGCAAGCCCCCCTCCTCAGAAGAAAAGGAGAGAGATTGAAAGAGAGGGGGGCATCTTTTAAAACACAAGGGGGTGGGATAGGAGGAAACCTGGCGAGGCTGGCGAGAGAATCTGCTCCATTTCGATCGCCCCTATGCGTGCTAAAGTTTTAGTGTGTGGGTGTACACACGCATTTGTTGTCATTGTTGTTGTGATGATGGGTGGTTATGTGAAGGGAAAAGGAGGAGGAACAGGAAAAAATGGTCAAATGTGCTTTTGTCTGTAAATGGTGTATACACCATGTACACACACACACACTTATGTATATATATATATACACACACACACACACACACACACACACACATACACACCCCTCATTTTATCTAGTCTCTCAATATCTCGTTTTATTAAGTCACCCAATATCTCCTATTGATGATTCTTGGCCAGTGCATTCAAAATACATTTATTCATCACCTCTTATTTCCCCCTGGTGTGTGTGTGTGTGTGTGTATACAATTTTATTCCTTTTTCTGTGTGCTGGGGAATGGCATGGAGAAGTATTTTTTTTTAAAGGGTGATGATTGGTGATGGGAGATTTCCATTCCCCCCACCCCTTATTAGTAGTAGTAGTAGTAGTAGTAGTAGTAGTAGTAGTAGTAGTAGTATTTTTACCCAAAGGTTTTTGTTTTGAAGACGGGTGCCTTGGGGAAAGCTGGCGCGAGATGGCGCTGTTGCTCAATCTTAGAAGCAAGGAGTCCCTTCCTTGACAAAGCCTGCGGTTTGACACCTTTAGGCCTCTCGTGGAGAATACAAGGAAATCAGGGATCAGACCTCAAGAAATCAAAGTATATATCCTAAGAATATCGGCTGTGGCTGGAAAAATAAGGTCCAACCCTTGCAGGACCATTGCTTGTTTAACCGAATCCTCCTGCCAGGTTTGTGTGTGTGTGTGTGTGTGTGTGTGTAAATTAGTTTGGCATCGCCCTTCCTAATTGCAGACAAGATCCATGTTATGTAGAAATAAATGTCCATTGAGAGCTGGTAAAGACAAATAAATTGGGGTGTATTTCTGCAATAATGACTGCTTTCAATTTTTTCTTTATTAAATTTAAAAGAAGACACTTTTTTTGGTAATAAATGTAGAAAAGAATCAGTATTTCAGTAGCAAATAATATAGGGGTTTTTTTATTGGAACATGCTTTCTTTTAAATTACAAGATAACAACACACACATAATGTACAATAGATACAGTTGTATTAAGGTAGGCCTAAGCTGGTCTAGTTCACACACATTTATATATAAATTTGAAAAGCCCATCATGATGAAAAATATCATTTTTACAAATCTTAAAAGAGAAAAGGTCCTGGTTTTATTAAAATTGAGACAACACCATCTGACTAAATTGTAATAATTTTTTTTCTACTTGGAAATTATTAACATTTTTTCAGTGATGGCTCCCCTGACTTTTATCACAGAATAATATGTACATCACCTATTATTTTCTTGCATTTCTTAGTTCTGTTCTCCAGATAATTAAAATAAAGATTTGGATGAACAAGTAAATAATGGGAAGTTCACATCTTTCTTCCATTCACGTAACATATTAATCTTCCTGAAGATCATTTTTTGCAAACCCTGCATTTACAGAGCCTGACACCAAATCTGTGGCAACAGCCTGAAGGTTTAGCTGCTGGAATTTAAAAACTGGAAAGCCATATCGATCACCAGCTCTGAGAAATGATTGCATCGACTCCGAAAGTCTTTTCTGCCAATTAAGCCAGGTCTAATCCATGTGGTTGTGAGACGTAGACTGTTCAAGAGCTACTGAGCTTGGCTACAGTATTTTCTTCTTTAACATTTTAGCAAGTTGTCTTCTCTCCGGCGTATATTCAACCATTGCCATTCTTGGGTAATACAGTCCGAAGAGGAGAGGAAAATAAACAAGTATTGGTGCCTTTGTGAGAGAAAGGCAAGGGAAAACCCTCTTCAGGCTGATTTCTTACACACTTTGGAAGGAGGAAGCCCATCTATTTCTTTTATTTTGTAAGCCTTTTGATAAATCTTCCCAACCTGGTACTAAGCCTTTGTTGAAAAAAAAAATTACAGCCTAGTGACAGACTTAGTTGCTGTTAAAATGAGACAAGAAAGATGTCAAAATTAAAGCTATTTTGCTAACAAAAGGGAGAGAAGTGTGTGAAAGAGTAAATATGCTCGTAGATTTGTTCTGAAGGGTGTTTTACTGTTCTGCTCACTTCATAACAGTTGGGATTTCCTCAATACACTCACACACACAAACACACACACACACCTGAAATTAATTTACTTGACATTTTCTGGGGCAGAGGGAGGGGGAAAGAGAGGATATTGGAGGAAGAGGAGGAGGAGCTGCTGCTGCTGCTGAGTTTATGAAAGGGCCTTGAGGATAGTTAATTTACAGAAGTGAGCTTGATTTTTGTCGTCTCTAAGAACCATTATAACACAGGCACACACATGCACAACCCAGGAAATATTAATTTGCAAACTTTAGAAAGAGGGAAGGCTTCTGGTTTTATGCTTCTGTTTAATGGCCTGAGCTTTTTTAATGCAGTCGTAAAAAATGAAGTCTCCCAACTGGAAGCTTTCAGCCAGTGGTCATTCTGGAGTGGAGAAAGAACCGGTGGGGGCGGGGGTGGCATGGCTGCTAGTGGAGAGGCCTTGGCTGTACATAACATCCCACATACACACCACATGCCCATGATATTGGACAATTCCCCACCGTTTGGTAACAGAGATGGGGCCACCCTGCCCAGAAACGCCGCCGAAATCTCCTGCTGATCCCCTTTCCTTTCCTTTGCCCACAAGAGACTTCCTGCAGGCATCATCTCCTTGTTGCTTTCCAGTGACCTCTTTCTTCTCTTTTTTTGAATGAGAGTATCCATCCATAGGTCCAAAGAAAACAGAGTAACCTCCCACAGTCCTTGTTGTCGTTGCTGTTGTGGTTAAGAAGGCAAATCTATACGTACAAAAGAGATCCACAAGCAGCAGAGGAAAATCATTTTCATCATTTTCTGTTTTATGGTGGTGGTGGTGGTGTTTTTGTTTTGTTTTTCCTGAAGCACTTTATTTCTTTCCCTTCCCCACTAATCATAACACACACTCACACACCACATGAGTGACACCCATAAGAGTAGGGACAATTTCCCTTACAAGACAAGGGGGTTGAATTTTGAAAGAAGGGAGGGGGTTCCCTTGCTTGCCACCAGCCTCTGGCCTACTAAGAGTGCCTCCTGTTTATGCCCTACCCTTCCTTAAAAATAATGACGGGAGGGGGTGGCATTTTATACCGAATTACCTGTTGAAGTAACCTAAATTGACCTCTCTGGCGCATGTATTTGCTCAGACAAGTGAAGAGGCTCCGTTGCTGGAGGAGGAGGAGGAGGAGGAGGGGAGTGTTGAAGAGCACCTAAGGGTATTCCTGCGCACCTTTCATAACCCTTGGTTTCATGCACCAGCTATGAGGGTGCCTCTGTTTTTGTTCCCCCTTTTCCTCCTCCTGAAGGGCTGCTGCTTCTTTTTCACCTCCCCGTCACCCCCGATTTCCTTGTCATTTTCTTCCTAGCCTGTCTTGTGCTGGTGGTGGATTGATGAATCCAGATCGCGTGTGAGCCAGAGAGAGAGAGAGAGAGAGAAAGAGAGAGAGAGAGAGGAGAGAGAGAGAGAGAGAGAGGCTCACCACCGGGATTTTGAGGAATTTGCCTGTGGTGTTAAAGGGAAGGGAACAAGTAAGAGAAACTGCGAGAGAGCTCTACCTATCGACGGATATAAGAGAAGTCAAGAGCATTAGGCATAAGCAGCCATACCCACTCAGGCACTATGAAGCGTCTTTGAGAGAGAGAGGGAGAGGGAGAGGGAGGGAGAGGGAAAGAGAGAGAGAGAGAGAGAGAGAGAGAGAGAGAGGGGGGGAGCGCATTTAAACAAAAAACAAAAAACAACCCACAACCAGCTACTAACCAGGACTTTGCAGAGTCCAGGGAGAGGGAAAAGCGAGAACCCTTAGCCCTGATCTCTTCCAGAATTAAAGACTTCCTTTTTTTTCCTTTTTCTTTTCCAATAACAACAACAATAATAACAATATTTATTTATTTATATATCTATATTTTTTTAAATTGGGGAAGAGGTTGGCTCTTCCCCCTTCTTCCTTCCTCTCTTCCTCCCTCCCTCCCTTCCTTGCTTCCTTCCTTCTCTCCTTCCGTTCATGCGAGAGCCATGAGTTCCTACTTTGTCAACCCGCTTTTCTCCAAGTACAAAGGCGGCGAGTCCCTGGAACCAACTTACTACGACTGCCGGTTTCCACAAAGTGTAAGCAGGAGCCACGCTCTGGTGTACGGTCCGGGCACCACGGCTCCGGGCTTCCAGCACCCTTCCCACCACGTCCAGGAGTTCTTCCACCACGGAACCTCCAGCATCTCGAACTCGGGATACCAGCAGAACCCCTGCGCCTTGGCGTGCCACGGAGACGCTTCCAAATTCTATGGATACGAAGCCCTACCAAGGCAGTCGCTTTATGGTGCCCAGCAAGAGGCAACCGTGGTACAATATCCTGACTGTAAATCCTCCTCCAACAGTAACTCTAGCGAGGGACAAGGGCATTTAAATCAAAATTCTTCTCCCAGCCTTATGTTCCCATGGATGAGACCTCACGGTTAGGATCAATTTTTTTTGTCTCTCTCTCTCTCTTCTTCTTCTTTTCTACTTTAATGTGTTCTTGTCTATTTTAAGGAAAGAAAGAAAGAGGGGGTGGTGGTGGGGGGTTGGAGTGGGGGGGAATGGGGGTTTGGGGGTGGAAGTATCTCTATTTTTGAGGGGCAGCGAGAAGAAATAGAAAGGCTGCTTGTTCTTTTTTTCCTGTTGGGGCTGGCGGGGGGGGGTGCTTTTTTTAAGGGGAAAGGAAAGTAAACAAGGGTCGTCTTCGAAAAGCCAGCAAGGTGATTTCTGAGTTTAAATCACAATAAAGTAAAACTTTTTCTCTCTCTCTTTTTAATGGCTTTGCCTCGAGGAGAGCAATAAAATACAGCTCCCACGAGGTTATTAGCATGTTGATAATACGCTGCTTTTCTCCCCACATACCCCCCCCCCCACATACCCCTTTAAAAATGTCAGACAGCTTTTCTTAACTGCTTGACATTTGGAGCTAAAAAGGTAGCTTTAAAAAGAAAAGAACAAGAGCAAGAGAAGTCTCAGAGCATCCGATATTTCGAGAGAGCTTTAAACTGAGCGGCTTTCAACTTGTAAATGTCAACTTTTGTTCAGAGATTTGTTTATTTATTTATTTTAATGAAAAGAGGGAGGTATTTTCAGATACAGCGATGACAATGATGTTGTGGACGATAGGAGAAGTAGTAATAGGGATAATGACGATGATAACAATAACAATAATAATCAGATTATTACTACTATTGTTATTATTACTACTATTATAATCACATTATTACTACTATTATTACTAACCACTAATAATAATCATGCTACCACTGGGTAGACTTAGTGTAAAGAGAGTGCATGGGTAGACTTAGTCTATATGTAACTCTCACCCTCCTAGCATGCTACTTGGAAGGCTTTTAAATTCAAAACACACCAAATCTGTCTTGGTTTTAAGAGGAGAATTAAAAGGCAACGTTCCTATTTTCAGAGCAGTTGACCCCTAACAATTACGAGGATCTCGGCCCAGGAAACCTTCAAGACATAAAAAGCAGATTTTATTTTTATTTTTATCTTTTTAAGGCTAGAAGTTGTTATTGTTATGACTGACAGATCTGAATTCAAAGCAAGCCTTTAGCAGGACAGTTTCTAGAGACAGGGTGATGGCTTGTGTGTAGCAAATACATGCAAATTATAGTGTTGTTGTTGTGTGTGTTTTTTTATTTAAAAAACTACACTAAATAATCAAATTGTTATTGTACTCACAGTTTTGTTTGTGTGTATATATGTGTGTGTTGGCAGAGGCATGCATATGGATGGATAAAGAAGACACTCCCACATATAGCAGAAGCAATGTTCCCCCCCACAACACACACACACACACACACACACACACACAAACCCCTTTCAAATGAAAATTTAAAAACAAACAAGAAATAGGAAGGAAATGCCTGCTAGCTGCAAAGAGACAGAGAAACAAGCAGCCTGTATACATTTGTATGTGTGTGCATGTGTAGCCATGTGTCTATATGCATGTATATATACACACAACAGCAACAACAACAGTGTTTCCACTAGGAAGTCAAAAGTCAATATTGCCCAAACAGAGGATGGGAGAAGAGAGAGGATGCAGAAGGGCAGACTCTGGGGAACTAAGGCTATTTTACTTAAATAAATGATTTCTTTCATAAGTGTCGGTAGGAATGCTCCAAAGATTTTGGTGGGCAAAAGTGAAGTGGAAAGAGGGGGGACAGAGAGAGCTGGCCTTTAAGGGAGAAGAAGGCAAAGTGAAAGGAAAGAGAGGAGACCCTAAAAAGTTCAATGCATATGTACATATGTGTGTGTGTATATATATCCCTCTATATCTCCTGTCCTTGTTGTTGCTGTTTCACAGCCCCCGGAAGGCGCAGCGGCAGGCAGACTTACAGCCGGTATCAGACCTTGGAGCTAGAGAAGGAGTTCCTCTTCAACCCCTATCTGACTCGGAAGCGGCGCATTGAGGTCTCTCACGCCCTGGGACTGACAGAGAGGCAGGTCAAGATATGGTTCCAGAACAGGAGGATGAAATGGAAGAAAGAAAACAACAAGGATAAGCTCCCGGGAGCCAGGGACGAGGAGAAAACGGAGGAGGAAACCAACGAGGAAGAGGAAAAAGAAGAGGAGGAAAAAGAAGAAAGCAAGGACTGAGCCTCTCCCTCAGCTCCTTGAAGTCCTCGTTTTATGGCAGATGATAAATCGAGATGTTTACGACGGTCATTCGCTTTTATAGAGTATAGAATGGAGAGACTCTCACACAACAGTAACTACCTGTCAAACAGTTGTATTCCCCCCCCCGTTTTTTTTTTTTACAATCATAGAGCTTCCCTTGCTTTCCCCCCAACCCCTTATACAGTGTATTTCCCTCCCCTGAAAAATGTGTTTAATTTTTCTTCCCAATGAATAAAGGTAGAACTGGATTGACTGCAACACAGCCTAAATCCAGCAGAATCCATCCCCATAGCAATGGATCTCAGCAGCAGCAGCAGCAGCAGCAAGAATGAAACCCCTCCCCAACCCCTGCTTTTTGGCTATATTGTAGTTAGAAATAAATACATGCCATCTTAGATATTTATTTAGAGGGCAGGACCTTGTTTTCCCAAAGTCTGATAGTGGAAAAGGGATTGGTGGATGGATTGGGAATATATGACAACGCTTTCTGCTTAGATTCCACTTAAAGCAAACCTTAACACTACCCATCAACAGCAAAGCTATCTACCTACCTACATGTCCTGCCATGCTAAGATCCCAGTTTGGATTTTCAATTTGTAGCTGTACCTATCCAAGGACAATATTTCGGTGTGTATGTCTGTGTATTTATGGAGGGGGGAGATGGAGGCTGGAGAGATGCCTTGAGGACAGAGCCACATACTTCCTACTTATATATATATATATATATGAACATATCTGTATGCAAAACCTACCTATCTCTGCGCCCTGCGATTTGGCAGGCAAAGGTGATCGCCCTGGGCACCTCCACTTGGGGAAAGGCCCCATGCAGATCAATGGGGGTTTACGCTTGAGTCAATATGCCTAGGGGGGCTGTGAAGGACCTGAGACTATCTAACGATTATTTCTATGGGCGTTGTTTACTAGATTACTTGTGTGAGCACTCGAAATTCTTAACATACTACCTAGTGGGAAACCTGCAATAATCATCTTAGCAACAAGGTGGGGGCTTACACGTACTAAAAGCAAAAAGGAAATGAAAGGGGAGGGGAGGGGGAAAAGAAAAGGAACTTCGTGGAAATCATTTCAAAATTAAGAGTTGTGTATTGCCCTAATGCAAGCTACTAAGTAGCATAATAATAATGAATAATAATAATAATGAAAAAAAGTTGAAAAAATAGAAAAAATACCATTGTAATGTATCTTATCACTACCTATAGAAGGAGTCATGCTTTGAAAGTATTTGTAACGCGGTTTTGTTGTCGTATGTTGCTGCTTATTTTTTTCTTGGAAAATAAATAATTAAAGTAATAATAATAATAATTCCCAACAACTGAAACTGCCTAGATAAGAACGCACAGTATTGTATGATTTTATTGTGCTTATAATGTAGTTTAGGACTTAAATTGCACTGAATGTATAGTTATCTATTTGTCTTGACTTATCTGTTAATGCAACATGCTCGAATTACACCGACACACACACACACACACACACATACTCACACACACACGAAAAAGTTATCATTTGTTTTATGTAAAACCATAGTCCTCTGCGTGTTCAAAACTCTGAATGTAGCAATTTCTGCCAGAAGTCCAATTCTGGTCACCGTGGATTTGTATTGTATACGTGAGACATTACGTAAATAAACAATAAAAATTGAGGGGAAAAAAAACATCGAGGCTTGAGGCTTCTTAAATACTTTGGCAATTCTTTAGACCCACACCTGTACCTGCACCATAGCTCTGGGTGGATTCATACGTTCAAAGTTACCTAACAGTTCAAAACCAAGACCCAGCTTTTCACTTCTGAAGAAAGGAGGCGTTACATTGGCACGTTCCCAGACGGGATTAAAATCCTAAATGCATTGACTTGGGACCCGGAAGACAGGGGTGGCATACGGCGTAACAGCTGGACAGCAACTGAACAAACCAAGGCAGGAGGTGACATTCCCTCCGACTAAGTCCAGCACTTCAGTCTCGGCAATATGGGACCATCCAGGGAGACCTCTTAGCCTGCGACCCCAAAAGGCATCTGCTAGGGAGTGAGCCCCACCGAACTCTGTGGAATTTACTCCCCAGTAGTTATGCCTAAACTTGGACTGCAGGTAAAGGACACAATGCCGATATCTACATAAAGATTCACAAATGGTTTCATGGTAGGGACACGTGGATTATTACTTTCTCTCGCCCAAGTTTAATTCTATTATTATTATTATTATTATTATTATTATTTTTCTATTGGTAGGTTCCTATTTACTACCTAAGCTGGTGTTTTTTTTTAAAAATTCTATGTTGTGAAGTCGAAGGCTTTCATGGCCGGCACCCATAGATTTTTGTGGGTTTTTCAGGCTATGTGGCCATGTTCTAGAAGAGTTTATTCTCGGAAGATGCCAGCCACAGCTGCTGGCGAAACATCAGGAATAAACTCTTCTCGAACATGGCCACACAGCCAGAAAAACCCACAAAAAACTATTTAAAATGTTGGCTTTCACTGCCATTCTTCGGAACAGCAGTCCATCGAAAAACCTCAGAGTCCGATCCTTCAAGTGTAAAGTTATGGGCTCTTTTTCATCCTATAACTGATGCACAAAGGTGGGATCAGATCGCAGGGATCGGGTTTGCCTCAGGTCCCTCTCCAACCCTCAGGATGAAAAAGAATTGAAAGGACCATTGTGGAGGCATTCAACTGGGCTTTGCGAGGTAATATACTCTGCACACTCAGAACATGCTAAATGATAGGTCCCATCCTGTGCGTTTATGCAGGCTGATCCACTTTTACTTGACTATAATGCTGTTTATTTGGGTGAATTGTAATTGTACGGATTCTTGCAGGTCTGAACGTCTTCTCTTTTTCTCTCCCTCCATCTGTGGCAAACACAGATACCCACACAGCCCAGCATAATGGGATAGTTTGTCTAGTTTGCGGGTTGGGGAGAAAGACGTGGGAATACTCTCTGATTGTGTTGGTGTGCGTGTGTGTGTGTGGGGGGGGGACAACGACATATTCCTATAGACATCTTCCTCTATTTGGTATGCTGTGAAAATAGACTGCATCCTCTATTGGAATCTGGTATGAAAATGGACAGGTTGTTTATGCTGATACCCAGATAAAGGACTGCGAGATTCCTGAGATAACATCCTGGCTTTAGTCAACTGGATCTGGAAAAGATACTGGGAGGTTTGGGACATTCTTAACTTCCAAAAACCAGCCCAGAGTTCCTGAAATATGTCAGTGACTACAGTGTGTGTGTGTGTGTGTGTGTGTGTGTGTTTCTCTCTGTATGTGAAGTGCTGGACACTGCAGAAGGAAACTGTGCAAGGAGGGAGGGAATGGGATCTCTATTTCTTCTACCTCCCCGCATCAATATTTCAATATTTTTTTAAAGGATCTCTGCGAAGTGCTTTTATCCGCAGAAAGTTGCAGCCATACCCAAATACCCAACATCTTCTCCAAAGGTCTTTACTTCTATAGGCACCCCAGAGGAAGCCGTGAACCTGGAAAAAAAATGATAATAAATAAATAATTATAATATAATACTAAAAAAATAGGCAAGTCGAGGGCAGGTTACCTGCAAAGGCACACCTTTCTCCCGACAGGCATTAAAGGAGGGTCCTTTCCCTGTCTCTCCCTTCCCGCCCAAGGCACCCCTGATTCCCAAGTGATGAATGCGGGGTGGCTCTGCAGTCTTCTTCAAAATTCTTGTTAGGATCATATTTGACTGGGAAAAGGGGGGAAAAATGACAGAGAGAGAATGCACAAGACGAAGGGAAATCAGGACCATTTTAGGTACTATAGTGCATGGCTAATAAAAGTCGGCTCGGCAGGATTCGAATTCACAACACCAAGTTTCCGCTCTTGGCCCGAGAGGCGCACGCAGCCCCTATTTATTGCAAGGCTTCTCTTTGGAGTGGACACCCCTAGACGCCATCCATTCGCCTCTTCTTTGCAAAGGATCAGCCATAAGGTTTGCCAGGCTTTATGAGGCTGCAGAGTAGCAAGGTAAGCCCTTTTATTACGTATCCTAACTAAGGTAAGGGCCAGGCCTATAGTGTGAGTGTGTGTATGTGTGTATTACACCGCATCTCTCTCTCTCTCTCTCTCTCTCTCTCTATATATATATATATATATATATATATATGTGGTATTTATATACACACATACCATAAATACCTGATATACGTATGGTATACCATATATAGTCTATACCACATGCATATCTGGTATTTATCCCTCTCACCCGGCCATGGCCATCATGGGTTTAAACCCCGGAGCAAAAAGCTGAACCCCTCACTCCAAAGCCAAGCTCGAGGACACCTTATTCTCTTCCAAAGCTGATCCATATTCGTTGGGTTTATCATCATCATCCTCTCTTCCCCATCTTCTTCCTCCTTTCCCTCCATCCAAGGTTTTAAGGGACAGTGGGTTTTAAATAGCTACTAGAAGAGGCGAGGAAACTTAGTTAATTTCAAAATAAGGCAAGTGGGAAGGGAAGGCAAGGGTGGGGGCACAACACAGGTGGGGGGGGGGGGGAATGGGGAAAAAAGCTGTATCTGCAGTCTATCCATCATATTTAAGTCCACATTCCTAAGTGGTTTGATTTGGAGGAATCTCCCGAACGAGACTTATCTATCATAGGGTTAGAAGTTAAATTATTGAAATTGCAAGGAAAAGCTGTTCCATTTTGGGATGGGGGGATGTTTATAGCTTATAGGCAACGCAACCAATTCACATCTTTAGATAAAATGCGGCTTTTATTTTATTTTATTTTTTATTTTGGTAATCACTTCATTTTCATTTGAAGAGGAAAGGAGGAGAAAGACAGGGGAAAAAGGGGGGGGAGAGAAAAGGGCCATTTTTATGGGGCGAAGTAATTTGAAAGAAGATAACGCTTTTCACAAAGTGGCTGATTCGGAAATGATCATTACTTCAGTATTACTGAAATGAGGTTCATCCACCCGCCTGGAGTAAGAAATATCATCGTATTCTGTGGAGGTTTTTTTTAATTTTATTAGCCAATCAAAATTCCTTCAAATCTCCATTTGTGATTTGTGAAAAAAAATATAATTCCTCGAAAAGCTGCATTGGAACATATTGCTCATTTTCTCTTAATTTATTATTCTAATCACAGCAGCCGTTACATGATAATGCACCCATTAAGTGGGAGGGGAGAAATGCTGTGTAAAGTAATTTCGATTCGATATCGGGCAATGTATACACAAATTGGCTTTTTGACACATATACTCCAAAGTTTGGAGGCCCAAGTTTTCAGGCAGAAACCCAGAATAATGGAAAAGAGGAAAGTCCCTAAAATAAAGTCGAGGGTAACTGATTTCCCTCCAGTCTCTTTCTTTCGCCACTCCTTCCTCTCTTCTCGCTTTCCTTCCTTCTTTCCTTCTTTCTTTCCTATTCAGTTCTTCCTTTTCCCCTATTCAGTTTCAAGTCGGGAATTTCATATTCTTCTTGCAAAGTTAGGCCATCTTTCTATCTCTTCTTCTTCTTCTCCACCTCCCGGTAGCAGATGCGACATGAAATCTGTAGTATCACCTAAAGAAAAGGAGCAGGCGACCCAGTGTCCAGAGCTAGGAAGTTGTGTGAAGGGGCCAGGAAGAGATACAAAAGGAAAGGGGGAATGAGTGGAAGTCTGCGCAAAAATGTGCAGGACAGGTTATGCTTGCTCCGTGGCAGAGAGATAAACAGTTCCTGTTCTTTTTATGGGACCTCTTTTCTCCCTGGAAAACGGAGGAGCGTCCATTGTCTCTCCCCAGTCGCTCTTGTGACAACGGTTCCTTCCTCGTCGTAACTTTTAACTACCTGTTATAAAATTTATGGGTGGTTTGTAAAAAGGAGGAAAAAAAGTAATTTGCCTTCCATCCGGTTGGACTGCAAGCTATACTGTGGTTTCAGACAGACACATACTGGCCCATGTATTGGGGAATACACCCACACCTTGCTTTTCCCAAAGAGGAAACACCGGAACCTGCCTAAAACAAAAGTGAACAGTCTGGAAGAAGAAGAAGAAGAAGGAAAGAGGAATAGAGGGCACAATCCAGCTCCATTAGTCCAATGAAATATCTATTGGAAGGCAGGTAAAACCAGGCAGAAACTGAAATACAAAGCAGACTTGCACAAGCTCAATTTTTCTGTCTTCCACCCAAAGTGATGACTTGTGTTTTTTTTAATGAATACTTGCTCACTCATCAATTATAGCATTTTCAACAATC